>NC_057798.1:601441576-601472846 GCF_018294505.1 Triticum aestivum | reverse complement strand
CCCCCGGATCCATTAGGTTTGGATCCAACAAGAGGAACCGATTCTGCTCGGCCATGCGATCAACTCTCATCCGATCCTCCTTAGTTTGGAGTCTATATGCCTCCATCTCTTGCTTAATTCGGAGCCAACGTACCTCCATCTCTTCCTGACGCGCTCTATCCTCTTGCATTTCATCCCATCTCGCCCTCTTCTCTTGGTTCTTCTTCTCCTCCATCTCTATTTTTTTCTTACTTCCTCTTCCCGGCTTACTCGGCTCTTGCCCTGATCAATCGATCTTTTTTTTTCATCGCCTCCACCTCTCCTTCTATCTTGAGTTTCAGTTTTCCGCTTTCTCCCGCCGGGCTAACCCGTGCTAAATGGTGGAATGGTCCTTCGAGGCACCTTTGCCCTTTCTTGTCCATCAATATCATCTGCGCCATCGTCCATCTTTGAAGAGGAATTGGTGCACTTCCCAGCTTTTGGATTGCCGTCATCATTCCTCGACTTCCACTGCTCGTGGTCTTCCAACAAATCCCAACAATGTTGGAGGCCAAATGGTTTGCCCTTCGACTTGGACATTTGGTTGTACCTCTCCTGGGTTATGCCATCTTTAAACAAACAAATGCACAAATTCATGTGAATGATCAAAGTAATACAAATGTTGCAATAAAAAAACAAGATTGCTTACGTATTGATCGATGGCGACACCACTAGGAGGAAGCGTGCTTCACTTGCTCCTTGCCACCCGCACAATGGTTGCTTATCTCTTGAATCGTACCCCATCGGTTCGTGAGAGATTTGTGTCTACGTTCGTCCTCCTCCCAACATGATGTTTGGAACGCTCCTCGATGCGCTTCCAATACTTTGCCACCGATTGTGTTGGGAAACGTAGTAGAAAACAAAAAATTCTCAAGGAACAAGACTCCCTTTATATAGTGGGGGAAAAATATCCAACCGTTATTCCCGTGCTCAGCCCGCATTGCGGGGTACTACCGCTCAAGGGAGTGGTACTTCCGCTTGCTGCAGCGGTACCGCTGGGGTCAACACACATCGACTTACGAGAGCACAAGGGAGAGCCAGAAGGATGAAATACACAAGCGGTAGCTAGTGGCGGCGGTGGTAGGCGTGGTACTACCGCTTATAAGCGGTACTATCGCTCCTACTGTTGTTGCTACTGTCGATGTTCAATTTGGACCAGTTGGGGTCAGCGGTAGTATGCCAGTGGGACCACCACTGGACTTCCGCTGAACCCAACACGAGAAACTCGATTCTCGAATCGAGGCGGTAGTACGAGCGGTATTGGAGCTGCAGGCGGTACTACCGCTGCCAACCGCGGTACTACCGGTGGCTCCATCCCGAGTCACTACCAACACAACAGAGGACACTCCAAAGAAGCGGGAAAGAAGGGAGAGTGCAAAGGAGATGTGTACGTGTTGATTCCACCCAAACCTTTTCAAAACGGACCCCCTCTTGATAGTACGGTATATCCTACGACTCAAGTCCACCGAAAATGAATCGAAGGAAAAACACCATCTTCTCTTTAAACACCGAGGGGTAGAATTCGTCTCGTGCCATAAGAAAGAATATCTGAAATACTTAATGCACACGATTAGTCTGTAAAAGCATTATCATCAATCATCAAAACCACTGAGAGAGAAATATGCCCTAACACACTAAATCACATATTCCAGGATCATAGCAGTTATAGCATGAAATAAACTCTTAAATATGAATATGGAAATATAACAATACAAATATTATTGCCTCTAGGGCATACTTCCAATAGTCTCCCACTTGTACTAGAGTCAATAAGATATTAGCACTTTTAACTTTTACACCAATGGCAATCCGGTGTAAGTCATACTTTGCTGGTGGTATAGACTTCGTCCTATCGAATCTGAAAATTTTAGATCTGCGTGTATCATTGATATGTCTCCAACGTATCTATAATTTTTGATTGTTCCATGCTATTATATTATCTTGGATGTTTTATATGCATTTATATGCTATTTTATATGATTTTTGGGACTAACCTATTAACCTAGAGCCCATTGCCAGTTTCTGTTTTCCTTGTTTTTGAGTTTCGCAGAAAAGGAATATCAAACGGAGTTCAAACGAGCTAAAAATTTACGGTGATTTTTTATGGACCAGAAGAAGCCCCCGAAGCAAAAGAGTTGGGCCAGAAGAGCCACGAGGCCTCCACAAGGGTGGAGGGCGCACCCACCCCCCTAGGGCACGCACTCCATCCTTGTCGTTGCCTCGTGGACCCGCCTGACGTGAAACTGACGCCAAAAATTCCTATAAATACAGAAACCCCCGAAAAGAAACCTAGATCGGGAGTTCCGCCGCCGCAAGCCTCTATAGCCACCAAAAACCAATGGGGACCCTGTTCCGGCACCCTGCCGGAGGGGGGAATCATCACCGGTGGCCATTTTCATCATCCCAGCGCTCCCTGTGATGAGAAGGGAGTACTTCACCCTTGGGACTGAGGGTATTTACCAGTAGCTATGCGTTTGATCTCTCTCTCTCTCGTGCTTGATATGACACGATCTTGATGTATCACGAGCTTTGCTATTATAGTTGGATCTTATGATGTTTCTCTCCCTCTATATTCTTGTAATGGATTGAGTTTTTCCTTTGAAGTTATCTTATCGGATTGAGTCTTTAAGGATTTGAGAACACTTGATGTATGTCTTGCATGTGCTTATCTGTGGTGACAATGGGATATTCACGTGATCTACTTGATGTATTTTTTGGTGATCAACTTGCGGGTTCTGTGACCATGTGAACTTATGCATAGGGGTTGGCACACGTTTTCGTCTTGACTCTCCGGTAGAAACTTTAGGGCACTCTTTGAAGTTCTTTGTGTTAGTTCGAATAGATGAATCTGAGATTGTGTGATGCATATCGTATAATCAAACCCGTAGATACTTGTGGTGACATTGGAGTATCTAGGTGATATTAGGGTTTTGGTTGATGTGTGTCTTAAGGTGTTATTTTAGTACGAACTCTAGGACTATTAGTGACACTTATAGGAATAACCCAATAGATCGATTAGAAAGAATAACTTTGAGGTGGTTTTGTACCCTACAATAATCTTTTCGTTTGTTCTTCGCTATTAGTAACTTTGGAGTGACTCTTTGTTGCACGTTGAGGGATTGCTATATGATCTAGTTATGTTATCATTGTCGAGAGAGCTTGCACTAGTGAAAGTATGAACCCTAGGCCTTGTTTCTAAGCATTGCAATACCGTTTTCGCTCACTTTTACCACTTGCTACCTTGTTGTTTTTATATTTTTAGATTACAAGAACCTATATCTACCATCCATATTGCACTTGTATCACCATCTCTTCGCCGAACTAGTGCACCTATACAATTTACCATTGTATTGGGTGTGTTGGGGACACAAGAGACTCTTTGTTATTCGGTTGCAGGGTTGTTTGAGAGAGACCATCTTCATCCTACGCCTCCCACGGATTGATAAACCTTAGGTCATCCACTTAAGGAAAATTTGCTACTGTCCTACAAAACTCTGCGCTTGGAGGCCCAACACGAGTCTACAAGAAGAAGGTTGCGTAGTAGACATCAATCATTTGCATTTCTATGCATCTATCATGCTTTCACATGAATTGATAATTTATGTGAAACAAGCTTAGTATATATTGAATCACTGGCAAGACCTTTGATTCCTTAGATTGAGCCATAGAACCACTATATGAGGATATTGTTCTATTTGCACAATCATCTAGAAACCATACTAAGTCCATAAATGAGCTATTGATTCATCACCCTCTATTGTTGCTTCTAAAGCGACAATATACTCGACCTTCTATTATAGAATTCACCATAGTAACTTTCTTGGACCAATTCCAATTTGTTGTGCCACCATAAATTATTTAATTGAAATCAAAATTCGCTTGGAACGCCGATTGAAGATTTTGTCGATGTACTACTTACAACAAGCATGTATTGATGCACACTCCTTACATCAATCTCTTCGTTTTCTTCGTATGCGAGAAACATGTCATCAGTACTCAACGACATTTTCACTATTGTCTGATGATCAACAACCTTTCCGGTAACTTTACTCACAACTTACTTGTAGTATTGTACTTATTTGGTTATTTACATACCATGGAATTAAACACAAGTATGATTGAAATCATGTATTTCACTCATCCGTATCTTACTGATTCTTGCTAAGAACTCCTCCCATGTGACTTTGACAAGAAAACACAAGTGTGATTGGAATCATGTATTTCACTCATCATGTATTTTACAACTGGAGTGAGGCGAAATCTATTGGGAGAGAGTTGAAGACGAAATATGAGTTGCAAAATTAAACTTATTGATACATTCTTTTAGAGAAGTATACTTGTATTCGATGGCAGAGCTAGAAGAAATTTGTTGGGGGCAAAGGCTAATTTCCCCGTCTAAGCCCTGCCATAAATAAATTCTTCATTAATTGGTTCAAACAGGGGGGCATTGGCCCCCTCGGCTAAATAGCCCGACCTCTACTAGTATGTTGACACCCTTTTGAGGCAGCGTCACACTCACTGACAAAGACTAGAAGGTTTCTTGGTACCTCTATCCCGTGTAGTTTCTACCAGAGCAACTAATGCTTGGGATCACGCTTGCAGCGGTAGTGGTACTCAGGAGCAGAGAAACCAATGCAAGTAACAAAAGGGGCATCTTCATGCCAGATTGCGAGGCAATGTCATCTCAAAATTAAAAATAAGAAGTAAAAGCCAGTCGGTTAATGATGGTAACTACAATATATCTTTTTTTATAAATATGAAATGAATAGATTTGTAATCTTCCCAATTATTCAATCAAATATAACAATTTTATGAATGTCTTTTCATTAACAATTTTATTTGGTAACTGCTACTCCCGCAGGAGTTGTTGGATTTCCCGGAAGAGGAAGGGTGATGCAGCATAACAGCAAAAAGTATTTCCCTCACTTAAGAACCAAGGGTTAACAAACCAGCAGCAACACCTGCACACAAAGAAAATAATTGCTTGCACCCAACAAAATCAAGGGGGTTGTCACTCCCCTTGTTCTTGCTAGCCACAAGGTTAAAAGCAAATAATAGTAAAGATAGCAAAGGATGACAATAACTAGATAATAATAGTAAATTGATAGCTATTGTAGGAACTTGTAAATATTTAGAGAATGGACCCGAGGCCATAGGTTCACTAGAGGCACCTCTCTCGAAAGCATAATAGCGAAGGGCAAACAAATTATTGTTGGACAATTGACATAATTGCGCATAGTTATAAAGATCATCCAAGGCATAATCATTATATAGTTATGAAGACCTTAAACTTCTACTACCACACATGTACTCAGCTTGGGAACCCTATATGCAATTGTTCAGTACTACTACAATACTACGCTAAGTTGCTAACATAATGATATTATTTTGTAGACATGTTAACAGTTCATTAGATTTGTTTGTTTTATGTGTATTTCTCTATGATTTAAGGGGTTTTTAAGTTCTGGTCAATGCCCACTTCCGTTCTCATGTCTGTTTTGTATTCATTATGTGTCTGTTTCCGGTAGTATCTGTTTCCGTATTCATTTCCGGGGTTTCTATATTCGTTTCTGCTTCTGCAAAAATATATGAAAACAAATTGGTTAGCACTCAGTTGCGAGGGAGGAAGGAGTTTGGGTGTTCCAGAATGGTCAGAAGCGGGCGTGGGTGTTGCCGGGGCGCCCGCAAAGCCCTTCCACGTTTGTGTCCGGTTTATGGGAGAAAGTGCGTCTGAACCGCCCTGCAAACCGGTATATGCCCGCATTGGATGGCGCTACACGTCCGGACAGCGCGGTCCGGACGGTTGCGGGCGGTTTAAGGGTCACCGTTGGAGGTGCCCTAAATGAGTATATTCTAGGCTTGTGCTCTTTTGCCGTTGTTTATTTTTGGACCCTGATAAGTGTCACACATGTGGCATGAAGCAATTTCACCCAGACGTTTTTTAATGGCAAGTTTAGTTACCTGAGGATGGCAACTTTAGTTGTGAAGCATGACAACTTTCTGTTTGGATGACAAATTTCAGTCTTTTTTGTATTATTTTTTTTGGATGGCAACATTAGTGTAAAAAAGTCAGAGCGGTGTTACTTCGTGTCACACGTGGGACACTTATCATTTGTGTTATTTTTTAAGTTTGTCTTTAAAATCTTCTTATCCTTTAGCTTGTTGATCACGACAATTTATTCAGACTTCCTTGACTTGCCATGTAGGACTAGGCGAGACCAATGGGTAGGATTATCATTACCACAACACTACCGATCACATTCTTGTAGTAGAAATTTACACGTTAATTTTCTAATCAACACACATGCGATGGATTTTCTCGTTTCTAGTTTTCCAAAACTTGCATGGAAACTGGGGCCCGGTGCACCCAGGTTCCAGAAATCGGCTGTTCACATATCCCTATCGTCCTATCTGTGGAATGTGGATATATAGTTGGAAATTCCAAAACGATCAAGTGTCAGTCACGACCTGCCAAGTACCACGGCATACTACACACGAACACGCTGATCCATCCGCCCCATAATATCCACTATCCTAGTGACAATTATTACGTGACGGTTGTGTGGAGTGGTCCTTTTGGTGCGCCGTGCACGCAGCATAGAGGCTGCCCGGAGGAGACCGGAACGGGGCAACGCAACAATTGCACCACAGCGATCATGAACACGAGTTAGCTAGTCAGCTAGGCGCGCAGGCACGTACTGGTCCTGCGTGCACGGTCGCCTTTCACACAAAGCAACAAACACGAAAGCATACAGATCAACAACATTGTCTGCCCGCCCTGTAGCAGAGTACCTCTTGTGTTCGTCGGATAGCGGCTGGCGCCACGTAGTACGGCACGCAGCAGGCAGCAGATACGTACGCGGGATCGAATTCTTGTTCGTGTTCCGTTCAGTCGCTCTTGCTTCGCGGAGCGGCCAGGATCCTCATCCTGATTAATTAACACACGCGAAGGAAAGTATACACACACACACACACAAACCTCTTCTTCCAGCCACATAATAGTACACGTGCTACTATCGGCGGCATCCAGCGTGAACATGCGGTCTGGTGAGCGTACGTGCTCGGCTTGGCTTGTCACGTCGTGATTACTGAGGGAGGGTCTTTTCACGGAGGCGCTGCGCGGGCACGCTCGGAAAGCCGCGTACTGTACTTGCCCTTCCCCCAACCAAGCACTGTACTCCTACGCAGTGATAAAGAGAAAGGAACTGGAGAGAGGGGTGAGGAGGAGGACACGGTATAAAAACGAGTCTTATTGCGAAGCGTTTTTCTCTTCTCCCTGCTCCCTGGCGGCTGGAACCCTAGCAGCCGCCAGGAGAGGCCATCTTTCAGCGCCGTCCTCCGGCGGCTCCCCTCCGCCGGCGATCTCGGTCGTCGGTGGTGAGGGGGGTCGCCGGATTCACGCGTGTGGATCGTTTTTACTCCCGTGTAGTCTAGGTTTTTAGGCTGTTCATCGTCTCCGCTTCGGCGACAACGATGACGGCGCTGAATAAAGATTCTTTGGATCTTTCCCTCACAAGGCCTTCGGTCATGTGGTTGGGGATGGATTTGGAAACCAGTCTGTTCAAGCAAGGATGGCGTGGCGGCGGCGGCATCCTCGTGGTGGACCTGTGTCCTCGGGCTCCGCCGTTGCAACAACGTTTGCTCCAGCGTCGGCATGGAGCTTGGAAGGTAGTCCAGAAGCGGATGCAGATTGTGGTCTGCATCGACGACATCTGGAAGACGGAACGTGTGCTAGGTTCGTGGTTCGTGGATGGCAGGTATGATTTCTTCCTTCGGCGTCTTAGTCGTGGTGGGGTGCCAGATCTGAAGTTCGATGGCGTGTCCGGGGTGTTGCTCCGGTCTGATTCGTTCAACGGCAATGGCTTCACTTTTGGTGAGCCACCTTAAAGGTCCGCAAAGCTGCATATCAGCGATGGAGCCGCGTCGAGTTCGGGTGAGGAGGTGATCCGTCATTCTTTTCTTCGGTGGCTGCTGTGGTGGTGCCGGAGGCAAGTGACGGGCGTTAGTGTCAAGCTCAGAGATGTTCTGTTACCTTTTCAGTTTTGTCATGTCGGTTCTTACGTGACTTGTACTTTGTTTTTTATGATATGAATGAGACACGTATTACCATGAAAAAGAGAAAGAGAAAGGAACTGACCGTAGAGCCCCCTAACCACCACGGTACACCTCCGACCACCGCATGCGACGAACGAAGGCTGCAACGGCGCTCTCGCTCGGCACCAAACCGGCACCATCCGGGTGCGCGATCCCTGCCACGCCACCGCTGTCTGCCCCGCACGGGGCGCGCGGCCGGGTCGCGGGGCGTGGTGGCGGGTGACTGGCGACCGAGTCGACGGAGCACGACGCGGGGCACGTGGTAAGTCGGTCACTGCGGCCGTAACTGCCACTGCTCCGCCCGCCCAGGCTGTAAAGACCTCACGCACGCACCGCACGCACCGTGGCGATCGACCCGGCCCGGCCCGGCCTGCGGCTCCCCACTCCGCTCCACTAACCAGTGCCGCGATTTAACTAATGCTCCACCATAATCCAACCACTTCCCCGCTCCGCTTTGTCCCGCCCCGTTTCAAACCAAAGATAATCGCGTGCCACGCCAAAGCGAACACGATCGAAAGCGACGACAGGCCGCAGCACCGGCGACGTGGGCGTAATCACGAGCCGCTAAGGCGAGCGCCGTGGTGGTGGTAATCAGATTAGATCCCTCGGTTTTGGATCAAAACAGAAGTACTACTACTACTATAAAAACTGGGCAGCAAACGTGACCCGGCAAACGCCCACCCCGCCCGCCCGCGTCGCGCTCCCCACGCACGCCTCCCCGCATCCTCCTCCCCTTCCGCGCTGCAGGCGGCCACCGGCACCGCCTCGGAGCCGCCATGGCGCCGTTCCAGATGCGGTTCGGGCTCGGGATCTCCCCGTCGCGCACCTACGACGAGGAGGAGGAGGAGGAAGACGACGAGGAAGAGGAAGAGTTCGAGGAGGACGGGTTCGAAGAGGAGGCGGAGAGCGACGGGACGGCCTCGCCGCCGTCGACGATGATGCAAGCCGGGAGGGGAGGCGGGCTGGTGGGCGCGGTGGTCGGCGCGCTGCGGCGGTCGCTGGTCATGTGCAGCGCCGGCGCGATGGGGGAGGACGACGACAGCGACAGCGACGGCGACGAGGAGGGGATGGAGATTGGGCGGCCCATGGACGTGCGGCACGTCGCGCACGTCACCTTCGACCGCTTCGGCGGCTTCCTCGGTCTCCCCGCCGACCTCGAGCCCGACGTGCCCCGACCCACGCCCGGCGTCAGGTCAGCTCTCTGCCAGCCACTCTGTACCTTGTTTGTTTCTTTGTTGCAGTATTAATTCTGCTGCTGAATTTCCTTTTATCGGCGCTGCTGCTGACTGCTGACAGCTGAGTATAGTTTTCGTGAATTTGTGATCGAAACAAGCCGCGTGCAATGCTTTGCTACTTTCTGGACCGTGTATCTTTTTTAGGCACTTGTCAGCACAACGTATAATTTTTTGGGTGATCAGAAATTTTAGACTTCGATACAACAAGGATAATTCGTATATCTTTCGGGTAACCAGGAATTTTCATTGAGATACTTTAGCACGATAAGTAATATTTAGTACGTACTTCATTTCAAGCGGAACAAGTATATTACCTTGTGTAAAAAGTAAATAAATAAGCAATTTAACAACACATGAAACTCTAGGTACGACTATTGTTGCCAGGAAGGCTCCTGAGTAAGCTGATGCAAATATGCTGATTTAATTAGCTGTGTTTTGCTATTCTCTTGTTATGCTGATGCACTCAGAGATGATACAGGGTACGGAAAGTGGAATCCGTTAAAAAAATGTTTAATTAATTAGGCCAACAAGTGGATCTAAAAATAGGACAAGTGGTGCCTTTTGAATCAGGAGTTTTGTCAATTATGGTATTATTATAAGTTATAATGTTAATCCATGCCAAGGAGTGGAACTGTTTAACCCAGAAGTTTATTGATTTTGGGGTGAGGGCTGATTTAGTGGTCTGCTCCTGGCATAGTTGCCATGATTCTGAAGATACGTGGAAACACGATTCTGAGGACACACACCGGCGGATCAGCGAAATAAATTGATTTTGGGATTCTGTTGCATGGCTAACGGCTGAGCTCTTTATTGGATTTCGTAGCCGGATTTCTTATGTGCTTGACCTTGAAGTTGGGACTTTTTATGTGGCTGACCTGGCCGGCATGGGCAGCTCAATGGGAATCTTCTCATCTAGCTTATGTTTTGGATTAGGTTGATCTCAGCAGCTGTACTTGCATCTGACATAGTATGGGATTTTTGTTTATTTTTACCTTTTGCATTTATAAATGCCATTCGCATCATCTTTTTAGGTTGTTAACATCAAATCAGGACAGGATTTCAGTATTTATTTAATAACCCAGTTAGATGAGCTAACGAAGATAAACGTTGTCATACTGCTGCCGTTGCTTCCTAGTCCCTTAAAAAGAAATGGTTGCCTCAGATTGTATGTTTTCTGCTACGTTTGCCTCAAGCTAGATGTGAAGCGTCAACTAAATATCATAAGACCTTAAACTCGATGCTCCAAATTATTATTTAGTGCTAGTTGCTAACCTGTCGTAGTCATATTTTCCCGTGCAGTGCAAGTGTATTTGGCGTTTCACCAACCTCTTTGCAATGTTCATATGATCAAAGAGGAAATAGTGTGCCCACAATACTCTTGATGATGCAGAGGAAGTTGTATCTACGAGAAGGACTTAAGGTATGGCCAGCTGTAATTTAATAAATTAGCAATTGAAATATCAGCTTCAAGTCCTCAGAATGCTTACTTGTATCTATTGTATTCTTAGATTGAAGGGATCTTCAGAATTAACGCAGAGAATGGTCAAGAAATCTGTGTCAGGGACCAATTAAACAGTGGCGTGGTTCCGGATGAAGTTGACTTGCACTGCCTGGCTGGGTTGATAAAGGTGCTGAGAACTTCTGCAGTAACACTAACTCTCTTTTACTTTCAGCTTCAAGAGATACCTAGGCCTAGCAGACAGATATTCTGTGAGCGTGATTTCTCTGCGAACCAACATGTTTAGAGCCTTAAAGATCAACACTCAGGAAGGACAATACACATTATGTTTGAGCAATAGCATGAAACTAAAAATGAAGAGATTCATTTGTGGCTTGTAGGCAATGGTACACAAACCATTTTTCTTGTAAATCATTTCGTGACCTATGGTGCTCTTTTGCAGGCATGGTTTCGGGAACTTCCAACAGGAGTATTGGACACGCTGACTCCAGAGCAAGTAATGCACTGCAACACAGAAGAGGAGTGCGCTCTCCTTGCTTCTATGCTACCACCAGTTGAAGCAGCATTACTTAACTGGGCTATTAATCTAATGGCCGATGTTGTGGAGCTTGAAAACTACAACAAGATGAATGCGCGAAACATCGCTATGGTTTTTGCGCCAAACATGACTCAGGTTATTGGAAATACTACTATTTGTTATTCTTACCTGCAGAGCAAACCCTGTGTGACCAAGCACACCCACGAGCATACACTAACCCCATGGTATTTCTCTTCCAGATGGCCGATCCATTAACTGCCCTGATGCATGCAGTTCAGGTGATGAATTTCCTCAGGACTTTGATCGTAAGGACCGTAAGGGAAAGGGAGGAGTTAGCTACAGCATCCATGACATTGCAGTCATGCTCTGATTCCCCAAATGACCAAGACGAACCTCAGATGCCGGAGCATTTGGAGAAACCGTTCACTTGTTCAATTCAGGAGAGGGTCGATCACCCGATGATTGATAAGGCTATTTCTGAACAGCTCCTATCTGAAGCTCAACAAGTCCTCCATAATTCCAAAAATGATTTCGAAGAACAAGAGAAGAAGTGTGATATGGACCACAATAAGTGCCACAGTGGAGTTCCTCCACGTCACAATGATCCGAATAGCGGAGTGACCAGTTCCGGAAGAGAATTTGGCAATAGGAACGTGGAAGGCTTGTTCGACAGATTTAGTTTCAGGAAAGGTGTGGAGAGGCTGTGCAGGCACCCTGTGTTTCAGTTGAGTAGGTCCATGAGGAAGGCCCCAGACGTGGCTGTGTTTGATGCTCCCAGAGAAGCAAGACAAGCTTGGGTATGATATGATAGTGAGATAGTATGGGATTGTATGTAATGGTAATGGAGTTATTTTTGCTTCTTTTTTGTTTAGTTGATGGATTGGCCGTTCCTCTAGTTTGTGTGAGTAGAAACGGTTAGCGAATTAGTTTGTAGGTACTGCAGATTTCAGTGTACATTATAATCGTTATAACTGACGACGTGTGAAAGATTGCATGTGGTTCCTATATAAGTGAACGAATAGTCACAGTGAACTTCGACTAAATTATGTACCTCAAAAGCTAGTGATCCCTGCACTGTTCTTATACAAATTTTATGATAAGTTATTGTGGAATGTTATCAGCCAATGGCAGTATATATTCCAACTTTTCAAGGGGATGCATTCAGTATTGCCAGTGAATGGCTTTATAAATGCATTTGCCTTGGTACGGATGCATCTGCCATTCTCTATTGTCAGTGCAGCTGTGGAAACATACTGTATTTATTTATTTTTCAAGACAGATGCATTCCCCCGTTAGCTGAACAAGCTAGCAGCCATTAGCATGTCTGACAGCTCGCCTGTACTGCGCCCAACAGAAAACCATCTCATCCAGGTCCAGTTGGGACAGTTCAAATCTCCTCTTGAAGCAGTCAGACATGACCATGTCAAACGGTACTAGGGTGATGCAGCAGGCACGATAAGCATGGCAGTGCGCCCAGTGTACGAGGATGGGATATATGCAGAGCAAAGATTTAAATAGCGGCGCTATACGGGCCTCCCCTTCCCAAGTTGTTGTCCTCCTCCTTGGGTCGAGCTGCTCCTGGTGGCGAGGAAGGAAGGAGGGGTAGCTGAAGTTACTCCCGGTGGAAGGAAGCAGCAGCAGCCGGATCTGGCCATTCATGGTGCGGATTGAGCGGTGTGGTGGTAATTGCAGGTCCAAGTCCAACCTCTCCGCAGAGTCCATGTTCCTCTCTGGTGATAATACCATTTTCGATGTGCTGCTTGTTGGTGCTTTTCTGATGAGGCTGTTGCTTTGCTTTGTGTGCAGGGGCGCAAGGTCAGGGTGTTCATGTACCCAAGCAGCATCTAAGGTTGGCAATCTATATCATCCACTCCATGCTTGATATTTGTGTAGTTGTCAATAGCTCAGCGGCCACTGCTCCCGGCGGCGGCCACCATCGGCTTCTCCATGGCAAGTCAAGCCTATCTCCTTTGCCTACCCCTAAGAGTTGAATATGAATTTGGTGTATGAATATTAATGTAGGATGCCATTGCTAATTGAATTTGGTCTGGAAGTAGGACTAGGATATGTTCTGTTCAGAATATTTGAGATGCACTATGATGACCTAAACCTTTGGTTTTGTGCAAGTTATGTGATCCATACTATGCCTAATTAGTGATTACTTGGTTATTCGCATGTATATGTGATATTCGATGCTTGATTGTATGTTTACCTTTTCATTTTCTATTGATTCATGCTGAAACGCTAAATTGGGCTTGGCACGCTATAGCGTCTCATAGTTTTTCCCCAAGCCGCTGCTAAGAGGCTTGGCGCGCTATTTAAAACTTTGATGCAGAGTCCTAGAAACGCTCCACGGTTTGTTGCAGCATACGTAAGATGGCCGTGCTCCTTCGCCACTGCTGCCCTTCCCTCTTCACAGCAGTGATCCTGCTCTTGTTCTGTCCATCTCCGGCGTCGCCTCATGCTTTCTTCATCTTCGGCGACTCCCTCGTCGACGCGGGCAACAACGACTATCTCGTGACCCTCTCCAAGGCCAACACCCCGCCATACGGCGTCGACTTCTCGTTTTCTGGCGGCAAGCCGACCGGGAGATTCACAAACGGCAGGACCATTGCGGATGTCATCGGTAATAGTAGCAAGCAGTATGAGTTTTCATGAGAAACTTTGTTTAGACTGTCCATGCTTTATCTGACGAAAATGTCTTGGTGCTATTCCCTCAGGTGAAGCCTTGGGGCAGGAGAGCTTTGCTCCTCCCTACTTGGCTCCAAACTCTAGTGCTGAAGTGATCAACAGTGGAACCAACTATGCTTCTGGTTCTTCCGGCATTTTCGACGAGACCGGTTCCTTTTACGTATGTGATTTTTATTTTGCAGTTGGTATACTTCCCTTGGCTTGCTTTGGTCTGAACTCTGAATTGCAACTGTGAAAATGTGGTTGGGTTGGCAGATCGGAAGGGTGCCACTCGGACAGCAAATCAGCTACTTTGAGAAGACCAGAGCTCAGATACTGGCGACCATTGGGGAGAAAGCCGCGGCCGACTTCTTGGGGGAGGCGCTCATCACGGTGGCTGCTGGATCCAATGACATTTTGGAGTACCTCTCACCTTCAGTGCCATTCTTCGGACGACAGAAGCCTGATCCTGCAGATTTTCAGGACGCCTTGGTTTCCAAGTTGGCATTTCATCTGAAGGTGCCACTCACCCCTAACTCACAGTGTTCCTAGCTAGTGAGTAGTACTGTAATTTTCTTTGGTTTGCTCCCATTCTGAGCTTACCATCTTGCAACTCGCTTCCAAAACGAAGCGGCTGAACGAACTCGGGGCTAGGAAATTTGTCATCGCCGACGTCGGGCCGCTGGGCTGCATACCGTACGTCCGCGCCCTGGAGTTCATCCCTGCCGGGGAGTGTTCCGCAGCTGTGAACAAGCTCTGCGAAGGCTACAACAAGAGGCTGAAGAGGATGATCGGCAGGCTGAACCAGGAGATGGGCCCGGAGAGCGCGTTTGTCTACACCAACACCCACGGCATCGTCATGGAGATCATTCGGCAGCACAGTCAATACGGTAGTAGGATTTTCTTTCTTGCGTACTGCAGGCGGGTTCGCATTCCGTGGACTGAAACTTGGTCATGCGCACGTAGGTTTCGAGGAGGCGCTGGACCCTTGCTGCGGCGGCAGCTTCCCGCCGTTCCTCTGCATCGGCGTCGCCAACTCGAGCTCCGCCACCCTGTGCGAGGACCGCTCCAAGTACGTGTTCTGGGACGCGTTCCACCCGACCGAGGCCGTCAACTTCATCGTCGCCGGCAGGATCGTCGACGGCGGCGCCGCCGATGCGTCGCCCGTCAACGTCCGCGCCTTGTTCCAGCGTCGATACGGATGAACGAGGAGATCGCCTTGTGTGCGTGCGTGCACCGCATCGTGGAATATCTTCTCCCCCCGCGCAACACTTTCCGCACGTCTTCAAACGTGTAGAACGTGACGGGCGACGGTGACTTTGACGCGCGGCAATTTTCTTTTCTTTTTCCTTCTCTGCTGTTGTTGCCTTTGGCTGCTTTGTGAAGGCCGGAAAGTAGATCGCTGTTGTAGAAAGGAACAATTCGGAACGACGACCGACGGACGGTAATATATACTGGCGTACGTGCGGTCTACAGAAGTGCATAAGCGCGAAGCAGTAGAGAGGAGTAGTAGCGCACATGCATATTTGACGGGACTATTCTGCACACCGCCGCCGGTGCAGCTTCCAGCCACGCCACGCCACGCCAGGCGGGTATATATGCGCGCAACACTTGGACTCGATCTATTGACGACGGCCGGGCGGTGCCAGGCGCGTACGTAACCTTCCATGGAGGCGGGTGCGGGGCCACCGAAGCCCGCGGCCACGGCGAAGGTGGCGTCGTCGTCGTCGTCGTCGTTCTCGTCCGTGGCCGCCACGGCCGCGAGCCTGGTGGCGGTCGGTCTGGGAGGCGCGGCGCTGCTGGTGTGGTGGGCGCTGGCGTTCCACCCGGCGCACGCGCGGCTCTGGATGGTGCCCGCGGGGCTGGTCCTCCTCGGCACGCCCGTCCTCGCCTGGCTCTCCCTCTTCGCCTCCAGCCCGTGCCGCTGCGGCCGCCGCCCGGTCGAGGCGCCTCCGGCGCCGGGCGCACACGCAGGCGCTTAGCGACCCGCCTCCACGTAGCTTACAGCTTGCCATTCTTCCGTGCGCATGCAGTAGCTTCTCTTCTCCCGACACGTACGTGCCTGTTTAATTAGTTTGCTCTGCTGCTTCTTGCTCGCTCCGGGATCAGTTGAGATCATACCACATGTACACAGCCATACATATGTTCAGCTTTTGTTTCTATGTCCAGGATCACTTCTGCTGCTTGGGTTTCTTCGTTACTTTGCAGTGTTCTTGCGCTTGTTCACGCCGCAGACGTTCTTCCCGATGCTGACGATCGACCAAGTGCCAGCTTTCTGATCCGTTCACGCGCAAACGATTTTGTTCGTTCACGCGGCGCCGAAAGTCTAAAGCGAGCGAGTGTGCGTGTGCCGAATCCTACGCCGCCACACTCCGCTCCGTCGGATCGGTCTCGATCAGCGGTCGGATCGGGAGGTGGACGTGCACTATGCGCGCGCAGGCCCCAGGGAATGCCCGCCCCCCTCTTGCCGGATTGGGACGGGTTCCACTCGGCAAGCAAAAAAGATCTTTCGCTGGTTTACAACGGGTGTTATCTTAGGTAGGTGATGCGATTAGCGATAAGGATTTAGGTATTGGAGCTGGAGCTTATGAGTCTAGGCCTATCGTAAGAGGATCCAAGTAAACTGTTGTTATCTTGTCATCCTAATTTAACAAGATAGCGCGTTCGGTTCGAGTCCAGTCACTGCGCACAATGGTCTGGTAGTACGTGTGATGAGAGATTCCCAGGTACTTGACAGGGCAGGCGGATGTGATCGGAGCCTCGTTTCTGATAGGACAGTACATAGTTCAACGTAAAAACTAGTAGTAGTTCTTTTTCGAAAAGGGGCGCTTTATATTACTTAAAGAGAAAAGTATATTTCAAAAATGATTGCGGCTCAGATATTATCAGCACGACTCAGAGTGCATTTGTACCCGGAAGAATGTTACATATAACATTTTAGTGGAGTACGAGTGTTTCCATACAATAAAGAAAAAAAGGAATGTTAAAGAGGGTATGTGTGCCATCAAATTGGATATGCACAAAGCGTACGACCGGGTAGAGTGGTCTTTTCTGAAGGAAATTATGTTGAAATTGGGATTCCAAGAGAACTGGGTAAATCTAATTATGCAATGTGTATCTTCGATGGAGTACCGGGTTCGCTTTAATACTAAAGAGACTGAGAGTTTTAAACCTACTAGAGGTTTAAGGCAGGAAGATCCTCTCTCTCCATATTTATTCTTGCTATGTACAGAGGGGCTGACGGCTCTTCTAGCTAATGCGGAGGAGAATGGTAATATTTCTGGAGTTAAGGTTTGTAGAGATGCCCCCTCGATCTCAAACCTTCTCTTCGCCGATGATTCTTTGATCCTTATAAAAGCAAATGCTATGAATGCTGAGGCGCTGAAATCAATTTTGGATTCTTATTGTGTTGCCTCGGGGCAAATGGTGAGCGTTGAAAAGTCGAGTATTTTCTTTAGTCCCAACACAAAAGTGGAAGACAAGGCGCAAATTTGCACAATTCTGGATATTACGACTGAAGCTCTCAATGACAAATATTTGAGTTTGCCTGTAAATGTGGGTATGGACAAAAGTGAGGCCATGCTTGGATCCGAGGGACTATTTTTAGTCTGACTAAAACTAGTCTCTTTTAGAGGCTAAAATTTCAATCATCCCTGACTAAAGAGAGGCTAGAACTAGTCTTGAGACTAAAAAAATTTAGTCAGGGGAACCCTACTAAAATGTGGATTAGTCCCCTCTCTCCTCATTTAACTCCTCTCCTTTAACACATGCGAGTTCGAGATTGGAGGGTTTGAAGGATAATAAATGCTCATTAACTCATTTTAGTCTATTTAGTATTTGTATCCAAGCATGAGTGAGGCTAGCAAGTTTTAGTCTCACTACTTTTAGTCATGGGACTAAAACGTATCAAGCACCCTCTGAGTGTTTCCAATTCCTAATTGATTGCATTTTTACAAAAATTAGTGGATGGAAAAAAAATTGTTATCCGTTGGAGGAAAGGAAGTTCTCCTCAAAGTTGTTGTACAAGCTATCCCAACTTATGTTATGTCCGTCTTTAAAATTCCTAAAAAAATTTGCAAAGGAATCATTGACGCAATGTCACAATTTTGGTGGGGTGACGAGGACAATCAGAAGAGGATGCATTGGATGACGTGGTGGAAGATGTGTGTCCCAAAAGACCAAGGAGGCATGGGCTTCCGAGATATACATTGTTTCAATCTGGCTTTGCTAGCCAAACAGGCGTGGCGTTTGCTTGATAATCCAGAATCATTATGTGCTACAATCTTCAGAGCAAAATACTTCCCAGATGGTGATTTAATGAGTGCAAATCTAAAGAAGGGTTCATCTTTTACCTGGCAAAGCATTATGGAAGGAGTTAATTCCCTAAGGAATGGTTACATCTGGCGAGTTGGAAATGGACAAAAGATTGATATTTGGGAAGATGCATGGATCCCGAATTGTGCAAGTAGGAAAATTATTACTCCTAGAAGGAGGCATCTTTTGTCAAAGGTAGTAGGAAAATTATTACTCCTAGAAGGAGGCATCTTTTGTCAAAGGTGTCTGACCTTATTGACCCAATCATGAATTGTTGGGATGAAGACTTGGTGAGACAAACTTTGTGGCCAATTGACGCTCAAAGGATGCTCGCGATTCCCCTTCCGATGCATGATATGTCGGATTTCATTGCTTGAAGTTATACAAAAAAATGGCTTGTTCACTGTTCGATCAGCTTATTCGGAGGAATGGAACCAACATGGGAGGAAATTGCAATATACAAATGGTATGGGTAGAACCAATGCTAATCCTATCTGGGTAAGATCTCGAAACTATCTTGTCCGGCAAAGGTAAAAAAATTCATCTGACATACATTGCATGGAACTCTCCCATGCCGTGTTACGCTCGCTAATAGACACATGAAAATTTCGCCCATCTGCCCATCATGCTCAAATGGTCCAGAAGACACAAAACACGTCTTGTTTCTGTGTCAGAAGGCGAAAGAGGTTTGGAACAAGTTAGGATTGTATGAGGTGATCAATAGAGCTTGTAGTGTCGATCGGGCGGGAGAGGCAGTTCTTGAATTGTTACTACTTATGCCAGACCAAGAATTATTTGTATTGGGACTCCAGAACGTACGTGAATTGATTGCTATAACAACTTGGTATCTATGGTGGGATAGACGTAAACTGGTTCATGAAGGAAAGTCTCAAGATGCACATCAAACTTCGATGGGGGCTCGTGCCATAACGGCGAACTATGTTAATGCACACTCCTCTAAGGCAACCAGTAAAATAAGGGGATGGAGCAGACCTCCTATGGGTTTTGTGAAACTAAATGTTGATGCTTCCTTTGATCACGATCTGCTTAGGAGCACGGCAGGGGCTGTCCTCAGAGATGACAAAGGAAGGTTCATTGTTGGCGGAAATTGAAGGATTGATTGGTGTGTTGACGTATTAACAGCAGAAGCATAGCTCTAAGGTTTGGCTTAATCCTTGCACAGAAGGTTGGTTGCAATCGCCTTATTGTCAACTCTGATAATATGGAAATGATTGACACAATGAAAAATGGAGGACAATCAGCGGGTGCGGCAACAGCAGTGTTCGACAATTGCTATTTTATGGCATGTGATTTTTCTGTTACTAGGTTTGAACATTGTAATAGGGAAGCAAATAAAGTTGCTCATGAACTTGCTATACTAGTGAAAATTTTCAGAGACTAGGGATTGGTGTGAGGAGCCTATGGAGGATATTGTATCTTTTTTTATTGATGATGTAACTCTTATTTCCAATTAATAAAGTGTGATATTTATTTTTAAAAAAAAGTATATTTTTCGTCCTTCAACTTTTGACGAAATCTAGATTGAGTCCTTTAACCTCAAAACCAGACAACTTGCAACTCTAACTCTTAAAACCAGATAAGTTTAGTCCCTGAGGTTGTTTATGTGCTGACTCAACCTGGTTTTGACCAGTCGCACCTCATCATCATCTTTTTACCGGTGGAGTCATGCTATAAAGACTGTTGAGTAACGTGATTGTATTAGGAAACATAGGTTAGATTCCGCTCTCTCCCTTTAACAAAGACAACAAAGACGACAGAAAAAGGACGATTCACAGACGATAATTATATCAGGCCGCACATGCGTATCATTGAAACAGCACCGGCCGCTGGATCTAAATGTCGTGCATACGTCGGGCATAAGTATCGTTCATGGAGCAGTTTCGTTACTGGTGTCAGGCATTTTATCGAACACTTCGTAGGCAGCGGATGTTGGTCATCTCGTCCATCCCGACGGCCATGCTGCTCTACCCCCGCATGTCCAGCAGCGCCGTCCGGAGATCCCATTGCTGGCGGCCAGGAGCATCCCGCGGGGTCGGTGGTGACGGTTGGAAAGCTGGCTTGCACGGCATGGATACAGCGGTGGAACGGCGGGGCGGCCGCATACAGTAGCGCGAACCATGCCGTCGTGGTGGGCGCACCCAAACAGGCCATAGAAGCTTCCCGAGCAACGTGCTGGAGCTTGACGCCCGGGTGCCTCGACTCCGCGGCCTGGCCCTTGCCCCAGCGCGTGCGCACCAACGCGGTCCCGGATGCGAGCGCCGCGAGCTCGAGGGCAAGCACCACCGGCGGCGACGAACGCGTGGCTGCATGTCAAAAGTGGCGGGAGCGCGTTGTCCAGGCCCTCGGCGAGCATTCCACAGACAACGTCGAGGAGGTACACCACAGGTCTATCAGTACATGCACGCCGCCGAGCTCGATGCGTCCGGAGTTTGAGTATCTCGTCGTCGACCAGGCGGCGCTGGTTTCCAGAAGGGGAGCTCCAAAACGGCACGAACGTCAGCTTGGTCGCTTGCGTTACTGGCGAGCTCCTGTGTCATACTGGTGCGGCCCGCAGTAGTGCGTGTAGAGGTTGGCAGGCAGCCAGGGGTTGTGCCATGGCGAGGTGCACGGGGGTAGCAGGGCTGTTGCACGCGGCCAGCGATGAGAAGGTAGTGGCGGCTTGGAGCGACCAGTAGGCAGCCAAGGATGCGGCCATCGTGACGTATGGTGGCTAGCAGGACCACAATGGTAGGCGCGCATCCTATGTTTGATGAAATGCTCAAACTGACATAGGAAGAAGGAAGAAGAGATAGGGCCAGGTGGGAGAGAGAAATACTGCCACATGGACGAAAACCAGTCAAAACCACACTGAGTCAGCAGCGATACCGGGTTAGCCGAGACGAGGGACTAAACTTGTCCGGTATTAACATTTAGAGGTGCAACTTGTCCGGTTTTGAAGTTGAAGGACTAAATCTAGACTCCGCCAAGAGTTAAGGGACGAAAAATGTACTTTTCTTTTACTTAAAAGGTTTAAGCATGACACCCGGCCTCTGCATAATTAAGATGCACACAACCAACAAAGTTCTCACGACAAGCCAAAATAAAAGGAGAAGGCGAAATACAAGGATAAAAATCTGTATAGTTCTGAATTACAAGATGTTCTAAACTTTTTTTCTGATTCAGATGTATATATATATACACATTTTAGTGTGTTTGTTCACTCATTTCAGTCGGTGTGTAGTCCATAGTGACAGCTTGTAATAGTGAACGGAGGGAGTAAAATAATATTGCGAGTGGAATTTGGCAACATGGCACGGCCAGCCATGAACCGCTTTATTATTTCTTCTCTGATTGTTACTTTGTCTTAGGCCGATTATATATACTAGTACAACAATATACATGCGGTATACAGGCAAACATCCAGAGGCAGAACGCACCAGGATTCCGATGAGCATGGTTCGTATTGGATGGCCATCCGCACCACCCCATTCACACAGTTTCAGCTTCGGGATGAACTTTGGGTCCAGGGTAGGAGAACAGTTTGGTGGCGTTCCTGTAGCTCGCCTCGGCGAGTTCTGCTTCCGGCATTTCAAGCAGTGATGCCACATACTTCAAAACCTGAAAAGGAACATGGAAATGAGGCATGGTTTACTAGACTGATTTCCTTAATCCATCATCAGTGTGTGCGAGAACGAGAGCTTGTCAAGTAACAAGCCATTGTTGGACAGATGGAGTAGTGACACCGTGCCAGTGAGATGGGAGTGGATCAATTAAACAATAGAAAAACAGCAGCACACACATTTTTTAAACTCTAAGCACGGATATGACATCATACTGAACATGGCACAGTAATGTTGAAATAGTGGAGCATTCAGAGAAAATATTGTGTGCCCTAGAAAGGTTTAGTTCTTTATAGACATCGTAGTATGCTAGCCAGGACAAGAATATTTTCATTATTAGGAAACTGTTTAAAATAAGAGAGGTAGCAATGAGCTCGTGCAACATGTACCATGAAGATTTGCTAACAAAACTATAAGCCAAAGGCATCAGGGCACAAATCTTACAATGTGGATGTTAGCTGGATGATTCAAGGATTCTTTTGAAGAGGTAGAATCCCGTGGAACTTTTCAATATCTGCATTTGAAATGTCCACAGGGACTGTAACTAGAGAAACATTGTCCAACTTTGGTACTGCATCTGGTGCATCTGTCTCTAACAGAATCCTGTCCAAGGGTATCTAGAACAAACACAAATGCATTTCACTGGTGGTGCAGAATAGATTTTAACATAACTACTTGCAGGGAGAAAAAAGGCATGGCCGACTTACTGCTTTGAGCATTTTCTTTGCCTTAGTAGATTTCATGCCTGTAAGGAAACCAGACAACGAAAAGTAACAACCTAAATTTGCAAGGCCGGGCACCATTTCTGCAGACCCCAGATAAGAATGCAACAGCACACCTGCTGGGAAAGGCCCAGTACGCCTGCAGGCAGCCAAAATGTTAACACGGCATAACATTTATTTGTAGACAAAGAGATAAGAAATTACAGGACATCCATACTAGACTAGAAGTATGGAAGCTGCTCTTCTGTATGACATATATATCTAGGAAGAGCAATATATTCAATGTTTTGGAAATGAGATGAAAAAAAACTAATTGCAAACCTACTAAGAACCTGGTGTATGCCATATCATGGGTAATCTACTTTTTAAGATATTGAAAATTGAACTTAGACAAACAAACTACCACTACCTGTCATATTGAACTAGGGGTGTGTTTGGTTTGAGCCCCAACTAGCCCCACCAAAATATTGGTATGACTAAAGCACGGGCATGACCAAAATTTTGGAAAGATGGTGTTGTTTGGTTTATAGCCATTGTACATGCCAATTTTTTTGGCAAAGTTGCTGGACTTCCGTTTGGCTTGGAGCCAACTGAGTTTATGTATGGCAACATGTATTGGGTTAGTGCTTGGTTTGATTCTAGTTTATCAATGATATAGGCTGCTAAAAGAGTGAGACGCATAAAGGACTATGGGCCGTTCCGCCAAAAAAAAATAGAAGGGATTATAAGGTCAACGAGACTAAAGTCCACGGCATTGAAAACACGATTAGGAAACAAATCGCTGCAATTGTTATTAGGGTTGCTTTGGATTACGGAGGCAGTACCAGCATGCATGGCGTGCGTGGAGCGACTCTCACGCAGAAAAAGGGCTGCAGTTAATTATGGAGGCAAACACCCAATTTAATCAGGTAGATTTGCGATAGCGCGGGAAGGTTTAGATTCAGTTAGCGTTTATTTGGCCGGATAATTCGCCTGTCATTCCAATACAGCGTATTCACGTACGGAAGAGCGGGCGTCGAACTCGCCAATTTATTGGCGAACGTTTTCCGCGCCGACGACGAGCCAAAGAATTGGCGAAAATAACATGGGAAGGTCCAGGGCGTGGTGGGCGAGCCAAAATTTTGGCCCCAGCCCAAACGATAGCCAAATCATGCGGGCACGCCAATTTTTTGGTATGGTCATCGTTGGCTGTGAACCAAACACACCCTAGATACTGACAAGAACTAAAAAGATGATAAAGACCAAATATCCATTCCTTACTTTAGTATTTCCAGAAGATCGCCGAAGGTACGTACACAATGAACAGAAACAGGTTTCTCCAATTCCTTAGCAAGTTCAAGTTGTCGTTGGAATACTTCAACCTGTGTTAAATTTTTTATTTTGAGAAGTTCAACCTGTGTTAATATTGTTATGCTTATGGTAAAGGGGTAGAACTAAAGCCTGTCATGTGGGGCACGTCTTACAGACGTGGGCCGCGCGGCCAGGAGCAGCCGACGGCCGCATCAGGCAAGGCGCAGGCTGGACAGGAGTCCTGATCCGGGCACATTAGTTCCTAGACTAGTTTATTTCGTATAGGTTTCTAGTTTGTTATTAGCCCATGGGGCCTTTATATATCAGATAGTTAGCACCCTTTAGGGATAAGCAATAAAGTTATTTCCTTCTATCTTCCCCTCCCGCATCATAGAGCAGCCAGGCAAAAACCCTAGCGCTCCTATCCACCGCGACTACGAACTACGTAGTCGAGGTCCTGCTGTCTTGGGCACCGAGGCCCTTGACAACTTGGTATCAGGTTCCAGGCGATCCTCCTCCTCGTCCACGCTCCATCCGCCGGCCGCTTTCCCCCCTGTGTCCGCGCCCAGCTCCCCGACATCGCCACAATCCGCTGCCGCCTCGGTCACTTCCGGCATGGCAGAACCGACCACCGCGGATCTGGCTAAGATGATCGAGGCCTTGACGGCCACGGTGATGTCCCTGCAGTCGTCCGTCACCGCACTCCAGAAGGACAAGTCCTCCTCTTCGTCCAGCGCTGCCGCCGCCCATGATGGGCAGCACCACAATGATCGGCCGCCCAGGTTCCAGAAGATGGACTTCCCCAAGTTCGACGGCAAGTCTGATCCGCTCGCCTTCATCAACAGATGCGAGTCCTTCTTCCATCAACAACGGATCGCCGAGGAGGAGAAGGTGTGGATGGCGTCCTACAATCTCGAGGGTCCTGCCCAACTATGGTATATGCAGGTCCAGCGCGACGAGGGCACACCTCCGTGGCGCCGCTTCTCCGAGCTGCTCAATCTCCGCTTCGGGCCACCGCTGCGCGCTAACCCGCTGGGCGAACTAATGGCGTGCAAACGCATGACGTCCGTCGTCGACTTCCAGGAGCGGTTTGAGGCACTCCTTCCCCGGGCAGGCACCTTATCCGAGACACAGAAAGTGCAGATCTTCACCGCGGGACTCCAGCCACCCCTCAGCCTCGACGTGGAGATCCATAACCCACAGTCCCTCGCCGTCGCCATGAGCCTCGCCCGCAAATTGAAGCTGTGCGACCAGTGCGCGCTTTCCGCCGCGCCACCGGTGCGTTTTCCACAGAAGGGCATCCTGCCGACACCAGGACCACGCCTCGCGCCCCCCGCTCCGGCCCCACCAGCCGCACCTCAGCAGGGCCACAATCTGCCGGACGGACGCCCAATCAAGCGTCTCTCCCAGACAGAGATGGAGGAACGCCGTCGCCTGGGCCTTTGCTTCAACTGTAACGAGAAGTTTGGCAGGGGCCACAACCGCGTGTGCCAGCGCATCTTTCTCCTCGACTTAGCGCCGGACGACGACGACGACGACGCGGCCTCCGCCACTGAGGATGCATCGCGGGCCGACCCTCAAATCTCGCTCCACGCGATCGCCGGCGTGCGCACGAGTGAAACCATGCAGATGCAGATTACTCTCGGAGGTGTCTCCCTCCTCGCCCTGATCGATTCAGGCTCCACCCACAACTTCATCGCCGAAGAGGCGGCCGCTCGTGCTACGTTACCGCCCCCCACCACAGAGAAGATGCGCGTCACGGTGGCCAACGGCGAGCGCGTTCCGTGCCAGGGCGCGTACCGCGTCGTGCCCTTCCGCATCGGCCACGAGGAGTTCGCGGAGGATTTCCTCGCCTTGCCGCTCGCGAGCTACGACATCGTCCTGGGACGCAGTGGCTGGCGTCGCTCGGACCGATCCTGTGGGATTTCCGAGCCCTCTCCATGACATTCTGGCGGCGGGGCCATCGGGTGTGCTGGCACGGCATTGCAGGACCGGACGGGCCAGCCCTAAAATCATGCAGCGGCCGCGACTTCCTGGACGCCATCATCACCGAGTTCGACGGCATCTTCGCCGACCCCTCCGGCGTGCCACCGCCCCGCAGCCGCGATCACGGCATCACCCTGCTACCTGGTTCCGCCCCGGTGGCCGTCCGTCCGTATCGATACCCGGCCGCGCACAAGGACGAGCTGGAGCGTCAGTGCGCCGCCATGCTCGCCCAAGGTATCATCCGTGCGAGTTGTTCCGCATTCTCGTCCCCGGTACTGCTGGTCCGCAAGGCCGACGGGTCCTGGCGCTTCTGCATCGATTATCGCGCCCTGAACGCCATTACTGTCAAGAATGCGTTCCCGATTCCGGTGGTGGACGAACTCCTCGACGAGCTACGGCACGCTCGTTTCTTCACCAAGCTCGATTTACGTTCCGGCTACCACCAGGTGCGGATGCGTGCGGAGGACATCCCGAAGACAGCTTTCCGTACTCATGACGGCCTCTACGAGTTTCTGGTGATGCCGTTCGGACTCTGCAACGCGCCGGCCACGTTCCAGGCCCTCATGAATGATCTGCTGCGGCCATACCTGCGCCGTTTTGTTCTCGTCTTCTTTGACGACATCCTCATTTTCAGCAAGACATGGGCTGACCATCTCCGACATGTGCGCACCGTCTTCACGGTCCTGCACCAGCACCGGCTCTTCGTCAAGCGCTCCAAATGCGCGTTCGCCGTTGAATCAATCGCATACCTGGGTCACACCATCTCCGCTGCAGGCGTGGCCATGGATCCGGAAAAGGTGCAGGCAGTAGCGGACTGGCCGCAACCACGCTCGGCGCGCGCGGTTCGGGGCTTTCTCGGCCTTGCGGGGTACTACCGCAAGTTTGTCAAGGACTTTGGCGTGGTTGCCGCGCCCCTGACGGCCCTCCTTCGCAAGGATGGTTTCTCTTGGTCGCCGGAGGCGGCAGCAGCTTTTACCACCCTCAAGACGGCAATCACCACGGCTCCCGTCCTCGCGTTACCGGATTTTACACGGCCGTTCATCGTCGAGTGTGACGCATCGACGTACGGTTTCGGGGCCGTCCTTCTTCAGGACCACCACCCGGTGGCTTTCTTTAGCCGGCCAGCCGCGCCACGTCACCGTTCCCTGGCAGCGTATGAACGGGAACTCATCGGCCTGGTGCTCGCGATTCGCCATTGGAGGCCGTACCTATGGGGGCGTCAGTTTGTGGTAAAAACGGATCATTACAGCCTCAAATTTCTGCTTGACCAGCGTTTGGCCACCATCCCGCAGCATCATTGGGTTGGCAAACTCCTGGGATTCGACTTTACGGTGGAGTACAAGGCAGGTAGTACCAACACGATGGCGGATGCACTTTCCCGCCGTGACACGGAGGAGACGACGATCATGGCGGTCTCAGGGCCTCGTTTCGACTTCATCAATCGCCTCCGGCAAGCGACATCCACTGATCCGGCGCTCGTCGCACTGCGGGAGGATATCACGGCAGGTGCGCGGCAACAGCCTTGGGCGCTCTCCGACGGCCTCGTTACTTTCAACGGCCGCCTCTACATTCCGCCGTCATCCCCGCTACTCCAGGAGATTCTCAGTGCCGTGCACGATGATGGGCATGAAGGCGTCCTGCGCACATTGCATCGTCTCCGCCGCGATTTCCACGCACCTAACCTTCGCAAGACGGTGCAGGAGTACATCCGCACTTGCGGTACTTGCCAGCGGTACAAGTCCGAGCACTTGCACCCCGCTGGGCTGCTACTGCCGCTGCCGGTACCCACGGGCGTGTGGACTGACATCGGCATCGACTTCGTGGAAGCGCTTCCTCGAGTAGGCGGGAAGTCTGTCATCCTCACCGTGGTGGATCGCTTCAGCAAGTATTGCCATTTTGTGGCGTTAGCCCACCCATACACGGCAGAGTCAGTGGCACAGGTGTTCTTCGCTGAGGTTGTTCGTCTCCATGGCGTGCCGCAGTCCATGGTCTCTGACCGCGACCCCGTCTTCACCTCCTTTTTTTGGCGAGAGCTCATGCGCCTCACGGGGACAAAGCTGCACATGACGTCAGCATTTCACCCGCAGTCGGATGGTCAAACGGAGGCTGCTAACAAGATCATTGTGATGTATTTACGGTGTCTTACCGGGGATCGTCCCAAGCAGTGGCTCCGGTGGCTTCCCTGGGCTGAGTACATATACAACACCGCCTACCAGACAGCAACCCAAGAGACTCCGTTCAAGCTTGTGTATGGCCGTGACCCTCCCACTATTCGCTCTTACGAGCCCGGCGACACACGGGTGGCTGCAGTGGCCAGGAGCATGGCTGAGCGCGACGAACTTATCGAGGACGTCCGCTATCGTCTACAACAGGCACAGGCGGTCTATAAGTCCTACTACGACAGACGTCATCGGGACATTCGGCATGAGGTGGGCGATTGGGTTTGGCTTCGCCTTCGACAGCGCGCCGCGTCCTCTCTCAACTTGCCAACCAGGGGCAAGCTCAAGCCACGATTCTATGGGCCGTACCGCATTTCAGAAGTGATCAACGACGTGGCATACCGTCTTGAGCTTCCGGCACGCTCGCGCCTCCATGACGTGTTCCACGTGGGCCTCCTCAAGAAGTTCTTCGGCATTCCTCCAACTACACCGCCGGGATTGCCTTCGATCCACAACGGGGCGGCTGTTCCAGAACCAGAGCGCGTGACTCGTGCGCTCCTAGCACGCGGCGTTCGCCAGCTACTCGTCCACTGGAAGGGTGAAGCAGCTTCGTCAGCTACATGGGAGGATCTTGACAGTTTCGTCGAGCGCTACCCCGCTTTTCAGCTCGAGGACGAGCTGCTCGTCGAGGGGGGGAGAGATGTCATGTGGGGCACGTCTTACAGACGTGGGCCGCGCGGCCAGGAGCAGCCGACGGCCGCATCAGGCAAGGCGCAGGCTGGACAGGAGTCCTGATCCGGGCACATTAGTTCCTAGACTAGTTTATTTCGTATAGGTTTCTAGTTTGTTATTAGCCCATGGGGCCTTTATATATCAGATAGTTAGCACCCTTTAGGGATAAGCAATAAAGTTATTTCCTTCTATCTTCCCCTCCCGCATCATAGAGCAGCCAGGCAAAAACCCTAGCGCTCCTATCCACCGCGACTACGAACTACGTAGTCGAGGTCCTGCTGTCTTGGGCACCGAGGCCCTTGACAAGCCACAGTGACAAAGCTAAATGGCTATATCCATTATCATGTAGCTGAATCCATTGGTGAAATCATATTCAACAAGAATTGCAGAGGGGTCCGTGCTAACAAACCTGTTCTCTGAAGTCAATAGTTTTTCCATGCGATCCCTTGTCGAGACCAGTCTGCATAATAGTGACATATGAGAATATATAATTGCACAAGTCTCATATCGCATATGCCAAAAGGAAACGGAAGAAAAATTGGCTGTGTTTGGCAGCTCAGTTTTTTTTTTTGACTATTTGGAGAATACTGTGGTTTTTCAGGACAGCATGATTTTAAAAACTTTGATGTGTTCGGCATCAATAACTACCACAGTTTTATAAAGTGTAGTATCCCGAACACGGTGTTTTTTTGTAGTATTCGAGAAAGAGGTCTCGGCCTCTTTTTTGTAAACCGAGGTGAGAAAAACTGTGGTTTATATAGAACTAACGTATTCATTGCCCGGGCATTGGAATGCTGAGGTTTTAGATTACTACGGTTTTGATCTTTTGGACAAATTATGCTGCCAAACTAGGGCAGTCTATTAGATTAAATTCATAAACAGCCTTCTCGGCTTTAGAGTTACAGTAAACAAAGTCGACAGACAAATATACCCTATTGCTGAATGCTGATAGAACTCGATGACTTGCAAAACCAGATGCTCATAATCTAGACTATATTTATAGAGAACTAATGCTTGTGGGGAAGCCTTGGTTTGCACGGTGCTAGTCCGTATTACCGCAATTTTATTGCTGGCCAGTAACCCGGAAGAGTAACAAATTGAGGGATATAGCTCACCTCTCCAACAGCCGCCTCTGGGGTCTCCGAGAAGAACTGCCGGAGCGAATCCATCCAATCAGGCGACCTCTCCGGTACCCACCTACCAAATTCACGGTTTTAAAATCCAGATAGCATAAGCAGCAGTGCACCGCGAGAAGCGGCCAAGGAATCTTGCCATGGGTGGAGGCCGAAGCAGGGGATGACAGCCGGGTGCTCCTGGGCCATCTGCTTCACCAGGTGCCAGTCTTTCTGTGCTCGTACAATAGGCAAAGAGTCATGGAGGAGCAGTCGCTCGCGTTCACGCACGAGGCAGGGGCGGGGTGTACCTCGGAGGTGCCGTTGACCGCGAACCGGCCGACGCCGGAGGCTGTGGCGGCGCGTATGAGGGCGGGGGCGGCCGCCGCGATGCGGGGGTCCTGCAGGTGGCAGTGCGCGTCGAAGAGCCGCATGGAGGAGGCGGCGCGGCCTGGAGCCTGAGCCATGGTGATGGTGGGGGAGAACACTTCCGTGGCCGGAGCCGGCGCGGAGATTCGAGCGGTGGCTGCTGTCCGCGAGCGTCGTGTCAGCGAATCGATGGCCATGGGCCGGGAAGAGGCCAGGAGCTAAAAGGGTTTCAATCCGCAGGCCGAGTGGGGTGCTCCTATTTGCTGCATCGGGGGGCCTTGACGCCTACAGGCGTTCTTCATGGACCGCAATTAATGCGGCCCACCATTAAGTAACATATATTTTCCTCCCTTCATAAATATCAAAATTTATAATTTGTATACAAATTTGTAAACCAGTTTCAAATTTGAAAATGTATGCATTAATATAAGAAACTATTGGGCATGACAAAAAAATGTTACTGTTTTGGAAAGAATTGTTCCCGTAATAGAAGAACCATGTGCATGTATGAGAAAAGTAATTACTTATATATTTCAAACAACATGTTGTGGAACAAAGAAACATACTTCCTCTGTCCAAAAATACTTGTCGGGGGAATGGATGTATCTAGACGTATTTTAGTTTTAGATACATCCCTTTTTATGTATTTCTCCGACAAGCATTTTGGGACGGAGGGAGTATTTATCTGCTTCCAAATAAATGTTATGCATCACGGGATTTTTAATGTATTTACTTAATAAAAAAATATGTATCATAAGAAAGTAACATTCATGTATAAAAGCAATATATAATAAATTTACACATATCAAAATAATATTGGCAGGAAAAGGTAAAAATGAAAAGAAAATAAGAAAACCAAAAGATTAGGCCCTGGATTCCACTAACGTATGCACAATATATAATAAATTTACACATATCAAAATAATATTGGCAGGAAAAGGTAAAAATGAAA
>NC_057798.1:601253762-601441270 GCF_018294505.1 Triticum aestivum | reverse complement strand
AAGTAAACAATCAACTAAGAAGATTGGAAGGTGGTACAGAAATACTCACCAGGTCTTTCATTCTAGCATTGATAGTATAGATTCTAGCTGTGACCACTTTTGAATCACCAAATTGTGTTTCAATTTAACCGCGAAGAAGAATCGTGTCATGGAACAGAAATACTCGATGGGGTCTCCTCATTCATCCATCGGATAGGATGCCCAAGTTATGGGACAAGACACTTACGTATTGGATTCACATTTATAACTACATTTTTCACTTGATGCCATGACTTTTTATGTGATAAAAAACAAACCAGATCATAAAAGTCATTATTGGCGGCAACCATACAATAGCTATAGTGGGAGTAAAGCCCACAATAGCATAACTGAATGATCGTTTAGCCAGTGATGGATTTCGCAAAAGAAAATGTAAACAGAAAAATAAACAACAGAGGCAAAAAAACATGCGCGCTAGACCCACCATCGGGAGGACATTTTTTTAATAGGGTCTAACCCCTTTTCCATTAACTGTATAACAAAAAATACAACTTTCAAATCAGAAAGAGTAGAGGAGACGAGAAAGGGGAAAGCGAGTCCAACACATCGTTCAAAAACCCACTACAGGCGCTCGTCATCAAAACACCCAAACGCAGGAGGAAAACCCGACGACACCAAACTAACCTACCACCAGTTTCAAAAGCTTATGCAGGAGCAATAGGTCCATTGCTTACACAGAAGCAAATAAAGTAGGACACCATAGCAAAATAAACAAAAAGCTACCAAACGTCATCTGTCAGAAACTAAGTAACTCAAACAATACTGGCAACCCCAAATCAACAACCAACTTCTCCTAGCCACACTTGTGCTTACAATGCTCAGGGGAGGTTCTTAGTAAAATAAATAGAGTTTTTTTCAAGCACCGGTGCTTGTCTCTACAGGAGAGGTGCCTAATTAAGCGTCTATTCTCTGTAAATAAGCACCGTTGCTTAAGAATCTGGTTTATTTTTCTAAGCATGTCACAGTGTACAAGGTCTCGTGCTTCCAAATGGACAAAACACCTTCCCACACAGCCGTGCAAATCCTCTCTTCACCACGTTTGGAAGGGCATGCGCTCTGGATTTCCATATTTTCAGTCTTGTCCGTAGGGCAATTCCTTTTTAACGCCTAGGTGCCTAAATGCCTATAACGAATTGGCCTGGCTTGGTTTAGACGCATTCTCGATGTTTGTCCATCATGGTCATGCGGTGATATTTTTTTTCAGTTTTTTGTTTCTTCACTTTTCTCTCTGTTTTCTTTCACTTTGTTTCTATTTTCCTCTTTCAATTTTTCCTACCCCTTTTTTTTACTTTCCTTTATTTGATCTTTTTCTTTCTTCATTAGTAGAATGCATGTTCTCTTTTCTCCTTTCCCCCCTACACATTATTTTACTTTTGAAAACATTCATGCATATTTTAAATTCTTGAATAGTTCTAGAAAAAAAATAAAACTTGAGCATTTCTAAAATTATGGTGATTTTTTCAATTACATTGTGACCAGTTTTTAAATACGGTGAACATTTTTGTAATACATGATTGACGTTTTCAGCACGGTGAACGGTGAACATTAGTTCCAATACATGTAAACATTTTTGTAGAATAAAAGTGAACATTTTTTAAATACATGGCAAACATTTTTCATATATTGAAAACCTTTTAAATATATGAACATTTTCTAATTATTGAATTTTTTAAAATAAATAAATAAATAAATAAAAAGTAGAATAGAGAAGCCAAAGTTACAAAAAAAGGAAAAAAAATCAGTGAAAACCGACACCTAACGCACAATCACACGGAGCAGTGGAAGCTAACTGGGCCCGTCCATCAGGCGATGAATCTATTCGGACTAGACTATTTGACGACAAGAGAGGAGCAACTAATTAACGAGCGCTCCTTTGGGAGTCTCGCAACGATCAGTGCCACTTGACGCGCTCTCAGTCATTCGCCACGTGTCGCGCTCTGGATGCTCCCTCCGGATTTTGTTTTTTTTTTCGTACGCGTTTTTGGCTTTTTAAACGGTTTTCTTTTGGGGTTTTTTACGTTTTGGTTTTCCACCTGTCTTCCCTAGCTTTTTGACCAATTTTTTTTCCAATTTGCGCAAAAAAACGCATTTTTTTGCGAGAGTCACGGTTTTGTTTTCGCGAGAGGCACGGCCGTGCCTCTTGGAAACGAAAAAAACACGTTTTTTTTTCACGAGAGGCATGGTTTTGCTTCCACGAGAGTCACGGCCGTGCCTCTTGGGAATGAAAAAACACGTTTTCTGTTTTGTTTTTCTTTCACGCGAGGCACGTTTTTGCTTCCGCGGTCACGGCCGTGCCTCATCGGAAACGGAAAAAAAATGCATTTTTCTGTTTTTTTTTTCTTTCACGAGATGCACGGTTTTGCTTCTGCGAGAGGCACGATTGTGATTTCGTCAGAGGTATGGGCGTGCCTCTTTCCGAAAGGGAAAAAACCCGTGCTCCCGGTTCGGTTTTTTATCCGTTTTTTTCGTGAAAAAAAGTTCGTCAAAACCTATCAACATGGGATCTAGTTTTGAAGATCTCGACGCGAGGAATCCAACGACGAAAGCAGTTTGAGATTTGGACGCACGGTTTAACAGATAAAATATTTTGAATAAACGGATTTACGAAAAAAATAAAAAACTCCCATATTGCGACAAGTGGCGCACATACAACACGCCACACAACCTGAGAAAGTTGGAGTGATCTCCACATGAAATACTCCTTAATTAGTGATTTAGGCTATATCTTGCTCTTTTGCGAGAGTGTGCCTCGTCTCGCCTCTAGCGTGAGCACTAGCGGACCGGCCCACATGCATTGATTTCCTTTTACTGTCAGAGGTTTTGCAAAACTTCTATTAACTGGTTTAGACCGGTTTTAGAAAGCCCCAAATGATTTTTTCTTAATTTTCTATGTATTTTTTATCGGTATTAATTCCCTTTTTATGTTTGTTATTTTCCTTCTTGTTTTTTGTCTTTTTATTCATTTTGCAAAATACATGTGTACTGTTTTCAAATACACATTGAATATATTTCAGATACAAACTGCACATTTTCAGATATACGGCGAATTGTTTTTTGAAATACTTGTTGAACATTTGTCAAATGCACATCAAACATTTTTTTAGTACACGGTGCACATTTGTGTCATACACATGGAACTTTTCTATTAATGGTATGACTGTTATTATTAAATTTGAAAATCTTTGTTAATTTAGAACATGTATTTATTAAATTATCACTAATATTGTTTTAATGGTACAGAAAATTTTCTAGAAAATTACGTGATTTTTTTTCTAAAATTGTACAAGTAGTTTCCTAAATATCACAAATAATTTTAAACATGTTGACATCTTTTTAAATTTCATGGAATTTTTTTTGATGACTACGAATCATTGTTTCTACATTACTAGGATTTTTTTTCGTTATATATTTTATTTTGAAAATTACACGAACATTTTTTTAAAATACCGCGAACATTTTTCTGTATGGCACGATAGATTTTTCTAAAATAAAAAATATTTTTTATAATTTATAATTTTGTAAATGTGTCAAACATATTTTGGAAACGTGTGAACATTTTAAAATATCACAACCATTTTTATGAATTGCACTAACATTTTCTTAAAATCGTGAGAAGAGTTTTGCTACATTGCATGAATAGAACGAACTCTAAAAACTTATGTAATTTAGTTTTTGGAATGTATTTTACAATTTTTAAAAATATTTAAAATATAAAAAAGAGGAGAAAACAAAAGGAGAAAAAGGAATTAATAAACCTAGCCAACAAACTAACAAGTAACATAACAAGAATTCAGACGGCTTTAGGCGAGTACTCCGGTAAATTAATATACCGGATTCTAAGCCAGGGCAGGGAGATTTTCCGCTCGGGGAATGCATATGGAGATGATGGGCTGCGTTGGAATGCAGAATTTTTGTATGGCTAGGGACCCAAAGACATGGGTTTTCAGGACAAAACAACGCCATGTTTTTTGTGCCTTCAAGACGAGGACACATCGAACACATAATCATTCAATGTGTTGTGGACTTGTGGCTCGTGAAACTTGGCATGGATGCTTCTCTAGCTCCAAATCAATGCTATCTAGCCATATGCCATAGAAAATTTGCAAGACTGGTGACTAACTCTAGAAGTAGGTTTGGCAAGAAGCAACGGAGGGGATTTGACTCGCTGATGATCTTGATCAGTTGGCGCCTGTGGAAGCAACGCGATACCCGAGTTTTTGGCAACACAAGTCAATATCGGACGATCACGAAGCTGTCGAATGAGAAGATTGGAAGAGCATGGGAGCGGGAGAAACGGAAACTTCTATGAGAAGTCACCATTAGAGCTAGGGTGTTGTAACTCATATTGGATGTGCGCATCCAATACGGGCTTCTTGTATATTTTAACTCTGCCTTCTATACCGTTTAGTTTTTATGATATGTAAAGTTTCATTGAGAAGGGTGCTCGTAATGGATCCAATAGTTTTTATGATATGATTTCATTGAGAAACGATCCATTAGTTTTTATGATATGTGCATCCAATACGGGCCCATGTGAAAATGCATTGATCCATTGAGAACTTCCTTTTCTTTCTAGAAAATAATAATATAGTCATCTAAATAACGAAAGTACAAAGGGGAACATGGGTTCACGCGCACCCACATGAATAATAGATTCATAAAAATATTAGAAAATTTTAAAAGGTCTGAATTTTTGCAGTATGAAACTTAGTCGACCATTCTACTCAAGTGTGAAGTTTCGTGATGTATTGGCACTCATGGCACTCTTAGTGAAGAAAACACAATTGTTACCATACTATTCATCAAACAGTGTTTTTTAATATAGCTTCGGTTTTGTCTTTTTTGCCGAGAATACCACGGATGTGATTTCTTCACGAAACTTCATACACAAGTATACAAGTTGACTGTATATTACAAAAATAAATTTAGATTTTTTGTTTTTTCTAGCATTTTTAATTTACTTTTCATAAAGGGTGCGCGTGGAACCACGTTCACCAAGTCTCCGTAATAATAAGAGTTAAATACTACGTGGGTGCCTTAACTTGTCTAGCGCAGTCACTTTGATGCCCAAAGTTGCTAAATATATAAAACTGGTGCTACAACTCGTTCTATCATACAAATACGGTGCCTCCATATATATTCGGATGTACACCATGCCTGTGTGGCGTGCCAGCGAGGCGTTGGCCCACATGTCAGTAGCAGACAGCCGATGAGGTGCTGGATGACTTGCGCATGAGTTTTTTTTCCAGAACCCCTCGCATATTTTGATTAATTATGTAGGAAAGACAAACGTAGGTCCCACATATCAGTATGATTAAATACGTTAAATTGCCTGCACACTAGCCATCAGACCGAACAATACTTCGTGACCACTGTTCCCTGGAAACCTATATAGCTCTTCTACCCTCGAAAGTACCATTCTACACCCAGGAGCAAATGCTCCTGGTGTGAACAGTAAAATCAAAAAAATAGAAAAAAAAATTCAAAAAATTATGAATTTTTTTTGTGACATACTTTTACAAGTGTTTCTTGTGCATGAAAATTTTCATCACGAAATCACATTCGTGGAAGTCGTGCCGAAAAAAACAAAATCAGAGCTCCAAAATGCTTTTGTAAGTAACATTTTCAGAGCATCAATTTTGTTTTTTTTACCACACCTTCCACCAATGTGATTTCGCGATGAAATTTTACGTGCACAACAAATATTTGTATAAGTATGCCACAAAAAAATTCAGAATTTTTTGACATTTTTTTGAATTTTTTTTATTTTACTGTTCACACCAGGAGCATTTGCTCCTGGGTGTAGAAACTCCACGTCCTTCTACCCTTCCCTATGTGATTCCCTTCCACATTATTTACTTTTTTTCAAGTTACCATTTAGTTTTTATGATATGTAAAATTTGTCATATAAAAATATAATAATTATCAATATGTCATTATTGCCTATTTAAATTTTTATTATATTTTCTTTATGGTGTAGTTTAAATAGGTAAAGATGATCTTTTTTTCAAAATTTATGTGGATATAACCAGTTCAACGCATATCACCAAATATTGTAAAAACAAAATATCTTCGGTCAGGACCACAGGCACGTACAATTAGTGTGTATCTTCATTGTATTTTTAGAATACATTTTTCAGAATACATAGTTATTAAAAATTGACAAAATTTTATTATTTAAACTGTTCAAGTATATTAAAAATCATTGTGAAAAAAAGTTATATAAATGTGTTAAAACATGTTAAATGTGTTTGTAGAAATGTAAGAATAATTTTACACAATAATTTTTTAACACATGTTAAACCTTATTTTGAAATAGATGTTGTCAATTTTTCGAATGCATGACGAACATTATTGAAAAAAACATATAAAATTTCTTGGTACACCATTTTTTTTGAAAGATATGCTGAACATTTTTTTTCGACTGCACTAACACTTTCTTTTAGTTTATGGCAGTTGTAATATTTTCTTACATTTCTTTTTTCAAACGGAAATGAAAAACATGTATGGGCCCATAAGAGCGCCATATATTAAACAAATATATAAGAGAAATGCTTGAAGAGGTAAGTAGCAACGTGATTAGTCCAGGACATGGGAAGCCCGGCCCGGAAAAGCCCGACCCGGCCCGGCCCGGCCCGGCCTGACGCTGCTCTCGGGCCGGGCTCGGGCCTAGATTTTGAGCCTGATGGCTGGGCCGGGCCAAGCTCAGGCCCATCATTTTTGCGCTTTTTTGAAAGGGGCCCAGCCCGAGGCCTGAGGCCCGTCGGGCTTTTACGCGTTCGGGCCGGGCTTAGGCCCAAAAAACAGGCCCGATGGCCGGGCAGGGCCGGGCCCGGGCCTAGGTTTTTTTGCATCGGGCTTGGCTACGCCCGACCCGAAGCCCGGCCAGGCCCGAGGTTTGGCCAGATATAGACGTGATATATAGTGTCTAGCTAAAATATGTTCACTAAGTAGAGTCTAACCTCAAACCCGTAAAAAAAAAGTAGAGTCTAACCTCGTGGTCATCTTGGGCAGGCTGTACAAATCGCGGACCCCTGCCAGCCAATGGCAGTTGTAAAAATATGAGGGGTTTTCTACCAAAAATCCTCATGCGTGGGGCATCCATGACTCACCCACTGCTAGCCAATGACATGTGAGCCAACGCCAAGCTAGCATGCCACACAGGCAGAACATACAACTGGATACGTACACGAGGCTGTGTATTTGCACCATAGAAAAAGTTATTGTATCAGTTTTGTGTATTCTGCAACTTTGAGCACCAAAATAACCACGCTGGACAAGTTAAGACACCCTAGTGTATTTAAACCGAAAGACAGCTAAATTACATTACAAGGTCAAGGTCAACAGCTGAACACCATCATGCAAAAGGCAACGTGGATAGCTTTTTTTTTTTTTGAGGGAAACGTGGATAGCTAAAGCTGCCCAGAGGAACCATGGATCACTGCGAACGAGCACAGGCTAAAGTTAACTGGCGCTATTGCTGCAGTGCTTGCATCGTTCATTCGTGCTTATCCTCTTCGGCGTTCAGGCAGCGTCTCATGCGCGCCACAGGTAATCCGTGGCAGTTCACGTGAGTGGAATGAGATGATGTGGACGCGGTAGAGCCAGAGAGGACAGCGCAGGAAGATTTTATATCCGGTACATGTGGGTTCTTTTCGTTTGCACTACCAGAACAGACTGCACTCCATCATGGTGACTTTTTCGGTTACCTAACCGAACTGCTCTTCAGTTAGATTGGAGAACCAACCAGGCTGGCATTGCTAGTTTTATTATATCGTATTTGAAGGACATATATGTCGGAGGATCGGCAACGTATTCAGATCCAAATCTCCGGTCATTTGTAATTTTAGGAGATGTATTTTCTAGAGCAATAATACTAGACATACAGGGTGATTGATACAAAACTTTACAGGGAGAGAACGTGGCTTCATCTAACTGGCGCCCCCCTGATTTTCACTGGTGGGCCTGCCCTTCTAATTAGATCTCTGCCAATCACACCCCAACAGCCCCGTAAACCCCTGTAACTTTCTGTACGTCTAGCATTGCTCGTTCTAGAGCACAAAGGCTCTATCTATTCACCGAAAAGAAACGGAGGTCCACACATGCTGAAAAATAAAACGCACATCGGGATCATGTTGAGTCACCTCACATGATTCAATCCTCAGGCCCGCGGCAGCCTGAGTCTCGGGGCTGCTCACCTGCGTTTTTTTCTTGAAATAAAACGAAACTTTATTGGAAAAACTAATGCCCACACGTGTGGGCATTTGCACATCGCCCACACACCTTCATCACCACTCATTTTGCCACGTATGAACAGATGATATCAGCAGAATTTTTTTTGATTTTTGGCTTAAAAATATTTTATCTCTTAATTAAAAAAGCGAATTAAAAATCCGTTTTCGCCATTAAATCCGTCTCGACGAGATCTTCAAAACTAGACCCATCTTGATATGTTTCGACGAAAATTTTTTTTGCCCAAAAATTGCCATGATGTTTACACTGTAGTTGCCATGGTGTTTAAACTAAAGTTGCCATGTGGCAATTTTAGTTTGTAGATCATGACAATTTTAGTTTTTGATGATTGCAATTCCAGTATTTTGGCCATGAAAATATTTTTTTGCATGAACCATGGCAATTTTAAGTGCATGTATCATGGCAATTTTAGTTTATGGTGCATGGCAAGTCTAGTTTCTTAATTCTCCGTTTTATAATATGTCAAAAATTACTTTTTAATATAGAAGAAAATAGCTGAAACATAACATGGCAATTTTACTGTAAACATCATGACAATTCATGTGCAATAGACATGGCAACTTTTAAGCCAAAAAAATTTCGTCGAAATATATTGATATGAGATCTAGTTTTGAAGATCTCGTCGCAAGGGATTTAATGGTGAAAACGGATCTTCAATCGGATTTTTCATTTAAGAGATAAAACATTTTAAAAATTAAAAATCCAAAATGATTTCCACATGCATGCATGCGATGACATGGCGTAGTCTGTATGTTATAGAGCGTGTGGGCGGGTTTGGCTCCCACCACACGTGTGGGCGTTAGCGTTGTCCAACTTTATTCATTAGAAATAACCAATACATCGTTTGTGAGGATGAGTACAATTTCATTGATAGGCTCCTCAAACCAAACCGAAGTTAAAGAAAATCTAGCTAATCTTGCAAGTTTATGTGCTACTTTATTTGCCTCGCTATTACATTGTTCGAATCTAGTCAGGATGAAATCACATGCGTAATGAAAGCAGTCATCAAAAATAGCCGCCGCCACACTCGTTGGCTGTCCTTCGTCCTGCATGGTCTCAATCACCTGCGTTTTTATTAATTCTGCTAGCCGTGCTTATATGTTTTCGAGGAAGATTCGATCCTTAGGCTGTGCGCTTGCATGGTTGCACCCGACCCGAGTCTCGGGGGCTGTCGTACTCGGGTATTTCCTAAGTATGACGCCCAAGCTCGAATTCTATCCTTAGGTTGGTTTTCTCCAAATTAACATAAGTCTAAGGGGCTACTAGGATCAACAGTTTTCTATTTTATCACCTAAGTTACCAAGAGCGATCGATCATCAGGCCGACTGCTGGCGCCCGAGCTGAGTCTCGAGGGCTGCTGCACATTGCGGTTTTTTTCCTACGATTATCTATCGAACCTGGAGCCCAGCGCTTTCGGTCGCCGACCAACACCCCAGTTGGGATGGAATGAGTAAATAGCTCAATGATTTTATCTTCAGGCATATGTTTACCTCCATGTCAGTTCCTTGATGACATGGAGGCACTCTCGTTGGGCCATGGTCAGTGCCGGTCGTTCCAGGTCGCCTTTTCCTCCAGTCGTTGTAGTATCGTGTAGCCTTGGACTGCGTCACCAACCGACGGTGTCCTGAACTAAGGGGTACTAATGCGGAGCATCCCACGATCATCCCCATGTACGCACCTACTTTCCCCTCGACACCACGTGGACCTATGACAAGAGCTCGAGCGAAGGCTATCGAAGATAAGGTGAACTCGCTCCTCTTAGAACTACCCTTTTCTACACATGAGTCATGGCTACCACCTCAAGCGAAAACATTATGTGTGATCAGGTACTTAGAAGAATTCCACGGAACATCTACATTCAATGGCCAAGACAGCGAGGACACCGAGCGTGAAGGACAAGAAGAAGAGCTACCACGGAGGCTACAGGCTCTAGACGACCAGCCCATCACGGACGTCCGACCCCTGGAGGTCACAACAACCTAAGGAAAACATGCCAGCAAAAGCTACAGCGGGCAGACGTCCGACAACTCCCAGGCTCCGGAAGACCGAGCCTCTCCGGACGACCGACACTTCCCCAACAGAACCAAATTTACGGAAATCCGAGGAAGACCGGACAACCGGCAACAGAACCAAATCTACGAAAGTCCGAAGACCTACGGGCGTCCGGACCGTCCCGAGTCTCCGGACGTCCGACGCCCACCAGACGTCCGACCCCTGGCTGCGTCCAGTTGCGGGCTGAGGCCCATGTACCCCTTCACTTCGCCCCTCTTTTGCACTTAGACTATAAATAGACCTCCTCCTCCTCCTAGAGAGGGTTAGCGTTGATTTAGCTCATTTGTGAGATAGAGCCTCGCTCATCCATCCGGATCTACTCCTTCGCGAGGGACCGACACCTCTTCGGAGAAGATCCACTTGGATTCAAGACCTCATTCCAGAGAAGACCATCTTCAAGACCTCCTCACGGAGAAGAACCGGTTACCCTATGTATCGTCCCTTGTTGGATTTGGATCTTGTACCCTTTTGTGTTTCGATGATCTAGCACATGTGTGATGTTATTCTTGTTGGTTGAGTGTTCTCTCGTGTTTTTCCCTCGTTCCCCTCCTCGTGTTCTTCGTGTTCTTGGTAGGATCCTCTCCAAATCGTGAAAGATCGGCAACTAGGGTTCCACCCTACATCATCTTGGTATCGTGAGCCACGTTGGTCACGTTTTTGGAGCCCCTGCCTTTTGTTTTCTAGCTTGATTTTGTTGATTTCGTCCTAAATTCGAAAATCCCCACCAAAAATAGCCCCCAATTTTTTTGTGATTTGTTGGTGTGATGAAGTTTTGTTGGATTTTATCCATGGATTTGTGTTGCCACGTGTGGATCTAGCTTTCCCCACCCTCTCCACCCTTTTCCATCCACAAAATCGCTCGAATTTGACCTCTCCACCTTCCTCCACCTCGAAATCGAGTTGTTCTTACCATGCCCACATTCGCCCAGGCACTGGACGATCGTGCTCCACCGGACATCCGACGACCGGACGTCCGTGGAACCCTGACGAAACTGAAAATTTTCAGTTCGGCCACCACCATTTCTCCACTTTCCACCACCTTTTGCAAAAACTCATACCACCACAGCTTTCCACAAACACCACCATCACGTACCCGTTCCGCACTCCGACAAGTTTTGACACATTTTGGTCTTTGAGATTTTGAGTTGTGGTTCCCGTGTCCTATTGTGTTTTGGATATATAGGTACGGTTCGACATCATCATCACTACCGCTCATCTTCGCAAAGGACTCATCATCGCCAAGGACGGTATCCTCGATGACATCTTTGTCATCCCATGCCATTGCATTGATAACCACATAGCCTTACTTTTGCATTGCTTACCCATCGAGACTAGCCTTTGAGTATTGCCGGCAACATGACTTGTGCACATTAGTGATCATACTCCATAGCATACATACCATATCATAGTGGTGCATATCTTGGTATCATCTTTTGTGTCACAAAGTTGTCATCGCGTACACAATTGCTATCTTGGTTCGTGAAGTTTTGCATGAGAAAAGAGCTCAAAAGTGAAAGAGCCAAACAAGCTTTTAAGCAAAGAGAGAAAGATAAGCAAAGAGCTTATAAGTAAGAACCATAGCATCATACTACATTAAGATTGTCATATCCGATCATCTTGGATCATACCATCAGAATACCATACATATAGTATACTTGGGATAGAGGTCGTTGCATTTTTACTCCGTAGGTTGTGCACAAGTTCCATGTCCGCCTATTGTGCAATCGTGCTAGCGTCTCTCTAGTATTGTGCAATAAGAGCATTTTCGTGGACTCCACATTTTGGCTCATTTTTGGTTTGCACAATCTCACTTATCTATTTGCGTGTGTGTTTCCGTGTACCACTACTTGCTTGGTCTACTTGTTGCATTTGCAAATTTTTGAATATTTTCCAACATTATTGAAGCTCACTTACAATTGCATCAAATTTTGTGCCTCCGTCCTAACCGAGCTCCACCATAAGCTTTTACTTGTGTAGGTGTGAGAACTGACAAGAATTGGTACCAATTGTGCTATTTCATTGTCCGCATTTGAGTGATCTTTGATCCATCTTCAACATCGGTCAAGGTACATTTGGTATAAGTTCTTCTCTTTCTCTCACTCACATTTTTCTTGGAATGATGGATAGGCCAAGTTCTTCTACCAACCCACTCTTCATCGAGCAAGATGACGACATGTCATCATTCGTCACCAAGAGCCACCTCTTTGGTGCACAACGAGCGTTGCATCAAGAGCAACAAGCAACGAGCAACCGCATCGACAATCTCGCCACCGACTTGCGACTCTCTGAGCAACGAACAAGAGACTACTTCGACAACAAGCTCGACGCTCACAAGCAAGAGAACGATGCAAGAATGGACGAGATCCGTGCCTTGTTGGTCAACCTCCCTCCTTCCACTTCTTCATACTCAAGACGGAGCCGCTCAAGTCGACACACCGACGACACCTTCTCCGGCTCAAGTACACCGACATCAAACGCTCTTCGACGAGCCGTGCATCAAGACCGTCATGCATCTCGCAATCCTCTACACGGCAATCATTCACAACATCAATGTCACCAAGTGGAAGAGCGAGCGCGACAACATCAAGATGAACAAGGCGCCGAGGCTCAACATCATCAACAACAACATCGTGAAGCACAAGCTCTTGAGGCGCAACGTGCACTTCAAGAAGCAAGTCGAGCCATTGCCAAACGCAACCGCGATAGGCACAATCAAGAGGAAGCACTTCGAGAAGAAATCCAGGAGCGGAACTACCAACCAAGAGTGCAACGTCAAGTTCCTCACCCTTCTACTCAAGCTCGACAAGCTCCTCCACAACCTCAAGTTCAACAAGAGCAAGATGACTATGGACATCCTCCACGACAAGATCAGCATGAGGTTTATCATCCTCCACGTCAAGGGCGTCATCATCACCCTCGACCCCAACACAATGAAGAGCAACGTTACGGCAAGCTAAAGTTCACCATGCCCAAGTTCAATGGAAGCAATGATCCCGAAGAGTACCTATCATGGGCATTGAAGGTCGACAAAATCTTTCGTTTGCACAACTATGAGGAAGAGAAGAAGATCGCTATGGCATCACTTGAATTCCAAGATTATGTGCTCATATGGTGGGAACAAGTCCTCGAGCGCCGAGAAGCAAGAGGTGAACCACCAATCACCACTTGGGCTCAAATGAAAGATGTCATGCGAGCACGTTTTGTGCCCACCTACTACAACTGCGATATCTTCAAGAAGCTCCAACTACTCAAGCAAGGAGCAAAGAGTGTTGAAGAATACTACAAGGAAATGGATATAGCCATGATACGAGCCAATGTCATGGAAGATGATGAGCAAACTATGGCACGTTTATTGAATGGCCTCAATCATCCCATCAAGAATATTGCCGACTTCCAACCCTACTCCAACCTCATTGAGCTCGTGCATCAAGCTACCAAAGCGGAATGTCAAGTGCAAGATGACTTCAAGTACACCAAGTACTCGTCCAAGACCTATGGCTTATCCAACACCCAAGCTTCAACGACTCCTCCAACTTCTACCTCAACCAAGCCATCTACAAGCAACGACGACAAGTCAAGTTACAAGAAAACTTCGACAACCTCAAGTCGTCCTCCTCCTACTACATGCAACTTCAAGCCGCGCGCTTCATCATCTACTCCAATCGATGAGACCATCAAGACAAGCTCCTTCAAGTGTTTCACTTGCAGCGGCCGAGGCCACAAGTCCTTTCAATGCACCAACAAGCGCACCATGATCCTCAATGATGATGGAACCTATGACTCCATGAGTGAAGAGGAAATGGAAGCCCTTGAGCAAGTGGCCATGCACTGGCGCATGAACGAAGATGAAGATGATCAAGTCTTTTGTGATGAGGATTCGAGCCCCGCTCTTGTTGTCTCCAAGGTCTTGACTCTTCAACATCAACAAGACAAAGACCAAAGATGCCACATCTTCCACACTAAGGCCGGCATCAATGGAAGTTCCGTCAAGGTCATCATCGATGGAGGTAGTTGTCACAACTTAGCAAGTGAGGAACTATGCTCCAAGCTCCAATTGGTCAAGGTGAAGCACCCACACCCATACAAGGTCCAATGGCTAAGCGATTCTGGCACTATAAAAGTTGAGCATACAGTCAAGGTTTCCTTCAAAATTAGAGCACATGAAGACACTTTGGAGTGTGATGTCGTCCCGATGTCCGTTTGCCACCTCCTTCTCGGTCGACCATGGCAATTTGACCGCGGCATCATCCACAACGGGCATACCAATCACTATAGCTTCAAGATGAAAGGGCAGGAATATGTGCTACGACCTATGTCTCCTAGTCAAGTGATCACCGACAAGAAAGCCACCCATCATGGAGAAAAGAGTGAGAAAGTGATCCACCCAAAAGAGAGTGAGAGCCACAAGCCAAAACCGAGTGCCTCCACAATGAGCGACAAGAAAAGCTTCGTCCTATTTGCCACCAAAAGCGAGATGAGAGAAGTGTGTGAGAACCCATTGAGTGTTATGCACTTTGTCCTTGTGTGCAAGGACGACGCACCAAAAACTAACACCTCTCATGATCTACCTTTAGTGTTGTCTTCTCTTTTGCAGGAATTCCAAGATGTTTTCCCCGATGAGCTACCTCCGGGTCTACCTCCACTACAAGGCATTGAGAACCGAATCGACCTCATCCCCGGAGCACCTCTACCTAACAAAGCTCCCTACCGCATCAACCTCGAAGAAACTAAGGAGATCCAATGGCAAGTACAACAACTCATCGACAATGGACATGTACGTGAAAGCTTAAGCCCTTGTGCCATTCCGGTTATACTTGTGCCCAAGCAAGATGGTAGTTTTCGCATGTGCTCGGATTGTAGACCCATTAATGCCATCACCGTTCGTTATAGGCATCCCAATCCTCGCCTAGATGATATGCTAGATGATCTTAGCAGTGCCACCATTTTCTCAAAAATTGATCTTAAAAGTGGCTATTATCAAATCCGCATACAATAAGGTGATGAATAGAAAACCGCTTTCAAAACAAAATTTGGCTTGTACAAGTGGTTGGTTATGCCTATGGGTTTATCGGAAGCTCCCGGTACTTTCATGCGTCTTATGCATTTTGTACTTCGTCCTTACATTGGAGTGTTTGTTGTGGTTTACTTCGATGACATTCTTGTTTTTAGCAAATCCATGAAAGATCATCTAAAGCATGTTAGGGCTGTTTTACAAACTCTTCGCAAGGAACGTCTTTATGCCAACATGAAAAAGTGCACGTTTGGTGTTGACAAACTTGTTTTCTTGGGTTTCGTTGTTTCCTCAAAGGGTGTCCATGTTGATGAATCTAAAATTGAAGCAATTAAAACTTGGCCCCAACCCACCAATTTGCAACAAGTGCGTAGCTTTCTTAGCCTTGCGGGTTTCTATCGTCGCTTTGTGAAAGACTTTAGCACCATCGCCGCACCTTTGCATGCCTTGAGTAAGAAAAATGCTCCTTTTGTTTGGGGACCTTTGCAATCTACCACTTTTGATGAGCTCAAATCTTTGCTTACCTATGCTCCGATTCTTGCTTTACCCAACTTTGACAAAACTTTTGAGGTTCATTGCGATGCAAGTGGTACCGGAATTGGCGGAGTTTTGATGCAAGAAAAATGAGCTATTGCATATTTTAGTGAAAAACTCTCCGGTGCTCAACTTTACTATCCCATCTATGACAAAGAATTGTATGCTTTAGTACGTGTGGTACATGTTTGGGAACATTATCTTAGACCTCATGAGTTTGTCATACATATCGATCATGAAACGCTTAAGTACTTAAAAGGCCAAACTAAGTTGAACAAGCGTCATGCCAAATGGAGTGAATTTATTGAATCTTTCCCCTATGTGATCAAGTACATTAAGGGTAAGGAAAATGTTGTGGCGGATGGCCTTTCCCGCATATGCACGCTTGTCACTAAACTTGAGTTAAATGTTATTGGCTTTGAGAACATAAAAGACTTGTATACATCAGTTCCTCGAGGGGTTTTAAACCCGTAAACATCGAGGCGTATGACGGAACAAAGGACCCAGCTGTGTGGATCAAATATTTCCTTCTCCACATTCATATGGCTCGTGTATACGACCTCCACGCCATTAAGTACCTTCCATTGAAACTCAAGGGATCGGCAAGGCATTGGCTCAACAACTTACCTGAGAACTCTATCAATAGCTGGGAGTAGCTCGAGGACTCCTTTTGGATAAATGTCTAGGGCACATATGTCTGGCCTTCGGACGCCGATGACCTCAACCATATAATTCAGCAGCCTGGAGAATTTGGCAGGAAATTCTAGAATCGGTTCTTAACCAAGAAGAACCAAATAGTCGACTGTCCTGATGCACAGGCGATCACTGCCTTCCGACATAGTATCAGGGAAGAGTGGTTGGTGCGACAGCTCGGACAGGACTAGCCGAGAACCATGGTGGCCTTACCTCCTTAATGACCTGCTTTTGCACATGCGAGGGTAGTTGGCTGACTCGTTGTACGTCCATTTTGCATCATGTTTTTTATGTTGATATTTGTTGCACTGTGGATTGTTATTACACTTTATGATGCAATTCTCATGCCTTTTCTCTCTTATTTTTCAAAATTCACATGAAGAGGGAGAATGCCGGTGACTGGAATTCTGGACTGGGGAGGAGCAAATTTGAGATCTCTATTCTGCACAATTCCAAATGTCCTAAAACTTTACGGAGAATTATTTTGGAATATATAAAAAATATTGGGCGAAGAAATACCAGGAGGGGACCCACCAGGTGGACACAAGCCTGGGGGTGTGCCCTACTCCCCATGCCCCCCCTAAGCTTGTGCCCCCCTGGCCAGCCTCCGATGCCCATCTTCCGCTATATGAAGTGTTTTGACCTAGAAAAAATAGAGAGAAGACTTTCGGGACGAAGCACCACCATCTCGAGGCGGAACCTGGCAGAAGCAATCTAGGTCTCAGGCGAAGCGATTTCACCAGGGAAACTTCCCTCCGGGAGGGGGAAATCAAAGCCATCATCATCATCATTGTGGGAGGACTAATGTTCATGAACATCTTCACTAGCACCATCTCATCTGAAACCCTAGTTTATCTCTTGTATTCAATCTTTGTCTCAAAACCTCATATTGGTACGTGTGGGTTGCTAGTAGTGTTGATTACTCCTTGTAGTTGACGCTAGTTGGTTTATTTGGTGGAAGATCATATGTTCAGATCCTTAATGATATTCAATATCGCTCTGATCATGAACATGGACATGCTTTGTGAGTAGTTACTTTTGTTCTTGAGGACATGGAGAATTCTTGTTGTAAGTAATCATGGAATTTGGTATTCATTCGATATTTTGATGAGATGTATGTTGTCTTTCCTCTAGTGGTGTTATGTGAATGTCAACTACATGACACTTCACCATGATTTGGGCCTAGGGGAAGGCATTGGGAAGTAGCAAGTAGATGATGGGTTGCTAGAGTGACAGAAGCTATTACCCTAGTTTAATGCTATGGTTAGATTTATCTTAATTCTTCTTTCATAGTTGCGGATGCTTGCAAGAGGTCTTAATCATAAGTGGGAGGCTTGTCCAAGTAAGGACAACACCCAAGCACCGACTCACCCACATATCAAATTATCAAAGTAGCGAACGCGAATCATATGAGCATGTTGAAAACTAACTTGATGATAATTCCCATGTGTCCTCGGGAGCGCTTTGCTTTATATATGAGTTCGTCCAGGCTTGTCCTTTGCTATAAAAATGATTGAGCCACCTTGCTACACATTTGTTACACTTGTTCTTTGTTACTCGTTATGAATTACCTTGCTACCAAACTATTTGTTACCGATAATTTCAGTGCTTGTTGAGAATACCTTGTTCAAAATTGCTTGTCATTTCCTGCTGCTCCTTGTTTGGTTCGACACTCTTACTTATCGAAAGGACTATGATTGACCCCCTATACTTGTGGGTCATAACTCGCAGCTCTCATGGCAGCGATGTCGTAACCTTGGAGGTGCACGATGGCAACAGCAAGCCTACGCGCAATAAAAACAAGCACTGACATAAAAATAGCGACACTGACGCCAAAGATAAAGCAGTCAATGCTGGGTTCAACAATGCAAAGGCCGGGCAGAAAAGAAGCCCTGTAAAGAGAACAAGGTTGGTCCTAGCGGTCTGAAAAAAATACTAGACATGCCTTGCCAAATTCACGACACTTCGGGCAAGCCGTCCAACCACACTAACCGGAACTGATGGGTCATCAAGCAGTCTGGAAAGGTCACAGTCAAAGGTCCGAGCAAGAGCAAGTTGATATGTTTCCAATGTATCTATAATTTTTGATTGTTCCATGCTATTATATTATCTGTTTTGGACGTTTTATATGCATCAATATGTTGTTTTATATTATTTTTGGGACTAACCTATTAACCTAGAGCCGAGTGTTAGTTTCTGTTTTTTTCCTTCTTTTTGAGTTTACTAAAAAGGAATATCAAATGGAGTCCAAACGGAATAAAACTTTCGCGATGATTTTTCTTGGACCAGAAGACTTGGAGAGGAGGCCAGAAGACCTACGGGGAGGCCACAAGCCCTAGGGGCGCGCCTGCCGATGCCATAGACCTGATCTATACGCCCTACCTAAGGTCACTACCCTAGAAGCAAGGACATTCAAAGCACAACAGGAAGTATCGACTGAAGCCATCTAGTGCAATCCAGTGACCAGTCACCTCACTCGGATACCCCCACTTTCACTCGACATGGATGGAGTCATTCGACCATACAGGAAACCACTCAAAGTACAGAAGACCTAGAGTCACTCAGGTTGGCAACGGTCAGGCGTTCACTCCGTAGTCTTAAAGATCATTGATAACACTTTATAGCCGGCGTTACCAGTAATGCCTTATCTTAATGTACATTGAACCCCTGTAACAAAGGACGGCTGGGGTCCTAGCGCACTCTATATAAGCCACCCCCTCCTATGGGACAAGGGTTCGCACCCCTTGTAACACACACCCATATTCCAGTCGACCGCCTCAGGGCACCGAGACGTAGGGCTTTTACCTCCTCCGAGAGGGGCCTGAACTCGTAAACTCGTGTGTACAACCTTGCCGTAGCTAGGGCCTCGCCTCCTCATACGTACCCCTACTCTTACTGTCAGACTTAGTACCACGACAGTTGGCGCCCACCGTGGGGCAAAGCGTCTTAGTAACTTCTGGCAAGGTTGCATTTTCTCCGATCTTCATCAATATGGTTTCCGACGCCGGTTTGGTCATGGGCCGCGAGTTCCGGCTCGGTGCGCTCACTTTCATCACCGATGACTCCGCCTGGCTCCAGGAAGCCCCCCTCGATGTCGAGGCTCTCCCAATCCGCGGATCGTCGCACTTCCGTGTGAGTGCCTGCGGTGTCCTCTTGCAATAGCCGTCGACTTCATATCGGTCGGCCTTCATGTCACCTACTCACTCCGCTGGACGCCGCCGCAAGCGATCCAGTCAGTCGCGGCTCCAGCGTGGGTGAAGCATGCGGTGGCTCACCAGACGGCCACCCCCCAAGTCACGGTAATCGAGCCCAATGAATTTCACTGCGGTCTAGTCGACCTGTCGATTGGTTCTGCAGGTATGTTTTCCAAGAGCGGGAGCTGTGACCCCGCAACAGAAGTTCTCGTGGTCGATGTTGGTGTCAAAACCGGCGGATCTCGGGTAGGGGGTCCCGAACTGTGCGTCTAAGGCTAATGCTAACATGAGGCGAGGGACAAAATATTTACCCAGGTTCGGGCCCTCTCTATGGAGGTAATACCCTACTTCCTGCTTGATTGATCTTGATGAATATGAGTATTACAAGAGTTGATCTACCACGAGATCGTAATGGCTAAAACCCTAGAAGTCTAGCCTATGATATTATGATTGCCTCTATGGACTAAACCCTCCAGTTTATATAGACACCGGAGGGGACTAGGGTTATACCAAGTCGGTTACAGAGAAAGGAATCTACATATCCGAATCACCAAGCTTGCCACCCATGCAAAGGAGAGTCCCATCCGGACACGGGAAGAAGTCTTCTGTGTTGTATCTTCATAGCCCAATAGTCCAGCCCATGTTAATAGTCCGGTTGTCCGAGGACCCCTTAATCCAGGACTCCCTCAGTCGACTCCCATCGCAGCCCACCCGGGTTTCACCACAACGGCGGCAACGGTGATGATGACGGCCCGTCATTCGGCCATGAGGAGTACGATCCCCAACCTATCAATTCGCAGCAGAGGGAAGAGCTGCACCGCCGCAACATGGAGGCCCTCCAGACCCCCATCATAGGGGAAACCACCGAGGCTCGGGCCTTGGAGGCTGCGCGCCTGGCCACGCTGGCTGAGCGCACTTGTTTGGAGAATCTCCAACATTCTCTCAATGAACATGCCCGTCGACTGATCCCCGAATCCAGTTGACGTCCACGACAGTTGTTTCCGCCTGAACCTCAGGTATTCCGCACTCCGATCCATTCTCTCAATGAACATGCCTGTAGAATGAGCAGTATCCGGATTTTCATTTAATGTCGCGCTCATCGGCTTCTGCACCTTCATTTCAGCTTCCACGTGTCAAGCGAATACAAGAGGTTGGGGCATTTTTGCACATACCCCCTGACCATGTGAGAAAGTTGTCTATTTAAAGAGATGGGGATCTTCAGATCCAGCCCACACCTAGCGCAGAATCCTCAGAGCTTGCCAGCAGAAACCACCCCAACATGGCTAGCACTCCTAGCTCTTCCTCCCGCACTCACGGCCCCAAAAAAGGCGATACGAAAAAGTGTTCCGTATCCCACAATCATCTAGTGAAGCTGCAGACACATGGATTTCTTCCCCCCGCAGATCTAGTCCCCGTTCGAGCTGGATTGGCTTACTTCGATAGGGGGAGCAGGCGGAGAATTTCCCCAACCCATCTAGGGGGGAACGAGTATGCTTGGTTCCCTACTTACTGAGAGGCGTCGGATTTCCTATCCATCCGTTCCTCCGAGGGCTTCTGGAGTATTATGGCCTCCAACTGCACAACTTCACCCCTGCCTCCATCCTACACATTGCGGGTTACATTGCTCTTTGTGAGCTATTCCTGGGTTGTGAGGCCCGTTTTGATTTATGGAAGAAGCTATATTGCCTCGTCCATCATAATCAAGAGGGATCAATATTTCAAGTGGGCGGCGCCGAGGTATGGCGCATCGTCGGGACCGGATACCTGTCCGGCACGCTAAAGAAGGCATCTGAAGAGTGGCCTTCCGAATGGTTCTATATTGAGGACGTCTCCCTTCTCGACCCAATCTGAATGGGTCTTCCCGAATTTTCAAGTGCTCCGTTGAAGAAACGCTATAGCTGGCGCCCTCGGAGCCTCGGGGAGGAAGATAGCACGGAAGTCCATCAATTAATGTGCAAGATAAAGACGCTCACCCGGTCCGGATTGTCAATAGTCGAGGTTATGGCGACATCCATAGTGCGGGGAGTCCAGCCACTCTAATACAGAGGGCGTCCCATGTGGCACTATAACAGAGAAAATGACACCACCCATTGCGGTCGGAAAGGTTCGGATACCCCCACCGCCTTGGCCAAAATACTGGCCGAACTATACAAAGGGGGGAAAGAGGTGTTCATCTGCATTAAGCGTAGAGATGGTTTTTCCATGTACAACCCTCCCAGCTGGGTGAGTTTCCATCCCACCGCTCCACTCCATTTACTCCCTGAGTCACTTTCCATAAATATTAATCCGTCCATTTGTAACAGGAATGGCGGAAGGTCACCAAGGAGCTCCACAGCCCCGCGCCATAGCCAGAGGACCACAACCGGGCCCTTGACCCCGGTTTCAAAGAAGATCCAGATATAATCGTGGAGTTCGAGGATGGAGTGTTCTACCAGGCGAGCCATGATGACACGGAAGTGGCCATCATGCCTGACTATCCCGGCCTTCTTCCTGCCTCACATGTAAGTAATCAGGAGATTTCTCCTTCGAAAGAATTTCCTCATTCTGCCTCACTCACCGCACTATATTGTGCTCCAAAGGGGAGGCGATCGACGCACCACGCTGCACCTGAGGTGACTCGCAAGAAAGTGGCGCCTATGCCGGGCAAGCCTTCAAAGAGGAAGGATAATAGAAACATGGCCGAGCCTTCATCAAAGAGGTATGGTTTTTAAATAGGCTCCTTGGCTGTCACATTGGAGTATGACGCTATCCGTTGTGTCTTATTAGGAAAAACATTCACCGAACTATGTCCGGGAATCCTGCCGGTCATTCCTCCACTAGCCGGATTCCGGACCCTGTCTCAAGGACTGAGGCTGACGCAGGAGTGACACCGGATTGTCCTTCCGCAGAGGATTCAGATAATGTATTCGTCACAAACTCTGAAGTGGAAAGCGCCATAAACCATTGGCGCCTGCGGGCTGCTCTTTGTGACCCCGGTTTTTCAGAAGAGGATTTCAATGCCTTCAACTCGAGTGATGCATATATCCGAGCTTCTCGAGATAGGCTTACCAGAGCCACTAATCAATATTTGAAAGATATGCAGGTAAGTACACACTTGTAAATTCTGATAATTATATACCAGTAGCCCCCGAGACTTGAAGCAGTTGAAGCAACTGATTTGAGGATCGTTGTATATCCAGATGCTCACAGAGAAGAACAACCTGTTGTCTCAAGAGCTGGAAAAATGTCGGACCCAGCTAGCCACTGCTACCGTCGAAATGGAGAAATCCAAGAAGGCAGTGTGTGGTAATGATACCCTCCATCGAGAAAACATAATCATATACCAGGATTATTAATAAAGGTGCATATTTTATGGCAGAGTCGCCAAATCATCCAGGAGAGATACTGGAAGTCGCACAAGCAGGAGGTCCAGAATCTCAAAGGCAACTGGCCATGGGGGAACGTATATTGACATGGGTCAGGGAGGAGAAGAACATACTCCAGGATTCCAACACCGAGCTGGGCGTGGAACTGAAAGACGTTTGGGCCCAACTAGCTAACTCTGTGAAGGAAATAAGAGGCTTCGAGGCAGCATATTTAGTATGTGTTCAAACTTACCTTCACATAGTTCAGCGAGGGAAGGAACTGACAGAGTTATGTCCGTAGGTATGCTGACCGGCCGTCCCGAAGAGGATATGTCCGGATCTTCGGGCGATTTGCTGCAAGAGCTATCGCAAATGCACGAGAGAGCTCGGCAGGCGATGCAAAATATTGCCAAGGCCTTATGGCCATCCAACTCCCCTCCTGGAAGTATGGAGGAGCTTGTACATCTATTCAAGGGAGCGCGGCGGCGCTTCCGATTATAGAAGATATGTCGGGAAGGTGCGCGAGAGGCTTGGGCCATGGTGAAAACATGGTATACCAAGCTCGACCCGAATCACATGGCCCAAGTAGGACCTTTAGGGTCAGATGGAAAAGAAATTCCTGTTAGTTTGGTATATGACCAGGTACAAGTAGCCGCCAAGTTTTCTCAACAGGATTGTAGGCTAGATAGCCTGTTGGATGGCATAGAGGAAGAAGTTTTTGAGTCCAAGTGACTATGTATTTCAATTGACAAATTTGTCCCTAGCCAGATTGTAAAACGATTGTCATGGCGCACCTTTTCGCTTCGACCTCTAGACCCAAAGGTGCAGAGTGTTTCTGAATACCCGCTCGGTAATATATACCGGGGTATGCGTGGAAACCAGGCGTAGGGGTCATAGTTGCTTGAACAGACAAGTATCCGGATAGCTATGTTATATTACATTTTTGATCATAAGAAACATCTTTCAGAGAGAATAGTTCCGTTAAGGGTTCCTTTCCGTGGGTCAGCATGCATTAACATGCATGTCCGAACTGTGATTGAAAAACCACAGCATACGTAACATCTGGGGGTTCATAGTGTAACGAGTAAAAAACATGTTTAGACGCCGACCGAATATTCCCTTAAGAACGCTAGCTTTCGGCTTCACCCAGTCTGAGGTACACATCTGGATGACCTGGCGGTAACAATCACAGAGGTGCTCCCTTTATGCCCTAGCCGAACTAACGGGAACGTAGGGCATAAGCACAGGAGCCAAGAAACCCAGCTTGGCCAAAACTTAAGTCATATCGATGCATATAATGGCAAAGAAAAGGTACATATGTGGAAAAGACACATATGTGGTGAGCTTGATGCTCGGAAAATAATAATAATAAGCTTCTGCACAAGAAGCCCCCAGGTATAATTGACGTACATATTTGAGAATGTGTGCGTCGTAGTTGTACGGCTTAGCCGCACGAGAGCTTTAAGGCTTAAAAAAATAAAATGTGAAAGGAGAGGAAAATAAATAATGGGGACAAAAAAGGGAGAAATGATATGAATGGAGAGTCCAGCGCTAGGCATAGAATCTTCGGAGTCTGGCCGCGTTCCATGTGTTCGGCTCTAGGTGATTGTCTGATGCGTCACGCAGGCGGTACGCTCCTCCGGTGAGGAATTCATCAATGATGAAGGGACCGTCCCACTTGGGCTTGAGTTTGTCCTTCTTCTTCTCCGGCAAGCGTAGAACGAGTTCACCAACATTATAAGTCTTGGCCCGTACTTCTCTGCTTTGATATCTGCAGGCATGTTGTTGATAAAATGCGGAACGGGCTTTTGCGACGTCGTGCTCCTCCTCCAGGGCATCTAAGGTGTCCTGCCGATCAAGCTCGGCCTCTCTCTCTTCATACATGCGCACTCGAGGTGAGTCATGAATAATGTCGCAGGGTAACACAGCCTCTGCGCCGTACACCATGAAGAAATGTGTATATCCGGTAGAACGATTGGGCGTGGTCCGCAGCCCCCAGAGTACAAAGTCGAGCTCCTCGACCCAGTGCTTGTCTAATTCTTTCAAAGACCGCACCAGTGTGGGTTTAATGCTGCTCATAATAAGACCATTGGCTCATTCGACTTGACCGTTGGTTTATGGGTGATAGATAGAGCCGTAATCGAGCTTAATGCCCAGATTAGCACACCAGGTTTTCACCTCATCGGCTGTGAAATTGGAGCCGTTGTCGGTGATGATGCTGTGTGGAACACCATAACAGTGCAAAATACCGGATATAAAGTCTATCACTGGTCTGGCTTCAGCCTTTTAACTGGTTTCGCTTCTATCCACTTAGTGAATTTATCCACCATGACCAACACATATTTTTTCTTATGGATTCCTCCTTTAAGGGGTCCGACCATATCGAGCCCCCAGACCGCAAAAGGCCAAGTGATGGGGATTGTTTGCAGAGCGGTGGGTGGCATATGGCTTTGGTTGGCGAAAAGCTGGCATCCGATGCAATGTTGGACAAGGTCCTGTGCATCTGCTCGGGCCGTCGGCCAATAGAAACTTGTACGGAAGGCCTTGCTTATGAGGGCCCGAGCGCATCGCGGTGACCACCAAGACCGGCATGAATTTCAGCCAAGAGCTGCCGCCCTTCTTCCTCTGAGATACATCTTTGAAGTACTCCGGTAGCACTTTTCTTGTAGAGTTCTCCCTCATGAACCTTGTAGGCTTTAGAGCGCCGCACAATGCAGCGCGCCTCATTATGGTCCTTAGGGAGTTCACGCCTATTAAGGTAGGCCAAGAAGGGTTCAGTCCATGGGGCAATGACTGCCATGATGAGATGGGCCGACGGTGTAATTTCGGTGGCTGAGCCCCCGATGATGTCAGTGTGTTCGAAATCTGGGGTTATAGGCGGATCCAGATTGGTGTTGCCTCTCTCCCCTTGCCACACCACGGATGGCTTGAAAAGCCTTTCCAAAAATATGTTATGTGGGACATGGTCGTGCTTAGCACCGATGCGAGCAAGGACATCCGCCGCTTGGTTACTTTCTCGAGCCACATGGTGAAACGCCCCTTGAACGAAGCTGACATTTTGAGAATGGCGTTACGTTAAGCCGCCATCTTTGGATCTTTGGCATCAAAATCTCCATTTATTTGGGATATTGCAAGGTTTCAATCCCCGCGCACTTCTAGGCGTTGTATGCCCATGGAGACAGCCATCCGAAGACCATGCAACAAGGCCTCGTATTCGGCTGCATTGTTGGTCTGTGTATAATATTTGGAGTACGTACTAAACTGTATCTCCAGTGGGGGATGTTAAGACAATGCCTGATCCTAAGCCCGCCAGCATTTTGGAGCCGTCGAAGTGCATGACCCAATTGGAATATGTGTCGTACTCTTTAGGGAGTTCGGCCTGTGTCCATTCGGCCACGAAGTCGGCCAGTACCTAGGATTTGATGGTCTTGTGCGGTCTGTATGTTATGTCGAATGGGAGGAGCTCAATGGCCCACTTGGCAATCCGGCCCGTGGCGTCGCGGTTGTTTTATTATGTCATTCAGTGGTACCTCGGAGGCCACCGTTATTGAGCACTCTTGAAAGTAGTGTCGTAGCTTCCATGATGCCATGAAGACCGCGTATGCTATTTTTTGGTAATGGGGGTACCGAGATTTGCATGGTGTGAGGATAGTGGATATGTAGTATACCGGCTTCTGAAGCGGGAATTTGTGTCCGTCCTCCTCTCGTTCGACGACGAGCACCGCACTTACGACTTGGTGTGTGGCCGATATGTATAATAACATGGGTTCGCCGATGTTCGGCGCGACCATGATTGGGTTGCTTTCTAGAAGAGCCTTTATTTCTTCTAGTCCGGCCGTTGCCACGTCCGTCCACTCGAAGTGATCGATGCGTCGGAGAAGGCGATAAAGTGGCAATGCTTTTTCTCCTAGTCTGGAGATAAAGCGGCTTAAAGCTGCCACACATCCGGATAGTTTCTGGACTTGTTTGAGGTCTGTTGGCGTAGCCAACTGTGAAAAAGCTCGGATTTTAGCTGGGTTCGCCTCAATTCCCCTATTGGAAAAGATGAAGCCTAGCAGTTTTCCAGCAGGAACGCCGAAAACACACTTTTTTGGATTGAGCTTGATGTATTATGTTCGGAGGTTGTCGAATGTGAGGCGCAGATCGTCTATTAATGACTCGACGTGTCTAGTTTTGATGACTATGTCATCTACATATGCTTCAACTATCTTGCCGATTTGTTTCTCCAGGCATGTTTGAATCATGCATTGGTAGGTGGCACCGGCATTTTTGAGCCCGAAGGGCATAGTGTTGAAGCAGAAAGGCCGTATGGGGTGATAAATGCCGTTACAGCTTGATCGGACTCCCTCATCTTGATTTGATGGTATCCGGAGTATGCATCGAGGAAACACAGTGAGTCGTGTCTTGCGTTAGCATCGATAATCTGATGGATGCGGGGGAGGGGGAAGGGATCTTTAGGGCAGGCCTTTGTTAAGGTCTCTGAAATCGACACATAGGTGCCATGATTTATGCTTCTTTGGTACCATCACCAGGTTTGCTAGCTAGTCCAGGTGTTTTATTTCTCTGATGAATCCGACCTCGAGTAACTTGGCTAGCTCCTCCCCCATAGCTTGTCGTTTGGGTTCTGAAAAGCGCCATAGTGTTTGCTTGACTGACTTATATCCCTTCAATATGTTGAGGCTATGTTAGGCTAGCCTGCGTGGGATGCCTGGCATATGAGAAGGGTGCCAGGCGAATATGTCCTAGTTTTCACGTAGGAACGCTCGTAGTGCAGCGTCAACCGTTGGGTCCAGCTGTGCCCCGATGGATGCTGTCTTCTTGGGGTCCGTCGGGTGGACTTGGAATTTAACTATTTCATCTGCGGGTTTAAAGGAGGTGGATTTGGGTCGCTTGTCCAGGGTCACGTCGTCCTTATCCACTGTGGAGTGCAATGTGGTTAACTCTTCGGCCGCGAGGGCTTCAGACAATGCCTCGAGGGCCAGGGCTGCGGTTTTGTTTTTGGCGCGGAGTGCTATGTCCAGATCACTGGCAAGAGTGATAATACCATTGGGCCCGGGCATCTTGAGCTTCATGTACCCGTAATGGGGTATAACTTGGAAGCATGCGCATGCATCTCACCCTAATAAGGCGTGATATCCGCTGTTGAAAGGGGCCACTTGAAAGGTTATCTCTTCGGACCAGTAATTCTCCGGCGTGCCGAATACCACATCGAGTGTGATTTTTCCTGCGCATCGCTCCCCCCGACTGGGAATGATTCCTCGGATGGTCGTGCTACTTTGCTCAATGCGGCTCTTGTCTATTTCCATTTTGTTGAGAGTTTCCTCGTAAATGAGGTTTAGTCCGCTTCCGCCGTCCATGAGCACTTTGGTTAGCCGAAAGTCGTCCACGATCGGACTGAGGACCAATGCAGCTGGTGCCCGGACTGTTCTGAATTTTGGTTCGTCGCTGGCATTGAAAGTTATGGCCATGTCCTTCCAGGGGTTTATTGCTGCGACTTGGCAGACTTCAGCGAGGCCGCAGAGTGCCCTTTTGCGCCTATTGTTTGAGGCGAAAGTCTCGAAGACTGTCAATACTATAGGGTCGTTATCTTCCGTGGGATGTTGCTCTGTGGTATTTTTGGTGAGGAGATCCTCGCCGCTCTTGGCCACTTGCCGGAGTATCCAACATGCTCTAAGGCTGTGGGTTGGTGCGTTGTCCAGAGTTGTGCGTATTTTGCATGGCCTATCGAGCCACTCCTCCGGAATGGTTCCGCGCCCCGTAATGGGCTTCGATTTTTTTACTATTGGATCAGACGACCGACGAGGGTGCATCCTTTTTGTCTAGACGAGGGGTTGAGTGGAAACCGGTGGCTCCCAAGAAGCTGCCTGAGTTTTCTAGGCGCTTTCCATTGCACATTACTTCTGTACTATGGTTGCCAAGTCAGCAAAGTGTGATACGTGACGGTGGTTGATAGCATTGAGGATTCCCTCGTCCGTGCAATTTTTGAAGAATAATGAGATTGCATCTTCATCGCGGTAGTCTTTGATCTTGTCTTTGATAAGGAGGAATCTGACCCAAAAGTGGTGGATCGTTTCTTGAGACTGCTGTCTGATGTGGATAATATCACGTGTATTTGGGTGGGTGGGTGGATTTAAGTCCGAACCCTGACCCAATCTGGGATCCGGAGTTTGAGAAACTTCCAAGCTTAACAGTTCGGGCTCCGGAATATCAACCAATTTTTCCGTCCCATAGTCCGACTCTAGGTTCAGAGTACATGCATGTCTTCCCGCGGGAGAGTATCTGGCTCTGTGAGCTCAGAAATCTGAACATAGTTCGTCCTCAATATAGAGGAAGAGTTGTTGTATTGCTCCTCCACTACCACTATCTGATGGGTGATCGGCGGAGATTCAATTTCTCTTTGATCGGGTTTAAGCCCAATTCGATCATAGTCTGTAGCGACTCCCAAGGTGCCTATGCGATCCAGGAGTTCATTTAAAGACGACAACTCCGTCGGATCCATCTATTTGGAGTATTTTGAGTTGACGCGGAGGCGATTTATGATGACCCGAGAAGTCATCGTCGGCCTGATGGCCGAACGGGCGGTCAAAGTGAAGCCGCCCAGTCGGAGGGTTTGGCCTGAGGCCAGGGCTCCTCCGGAGGTGATGTTGTCCTTGATAACAAGGCGAGCCATCAACCCTATATTCGACATCACAGTGGAACTCTCAATGAAAGCACCAATGTTGGTGTCAAAACCAGCGGATCTCGGGTAGGGGGTCCCGAACTGTGTGTCTAAGGCTAATGGTAACAGGAGGTGGGGGACACAATGTTTACCCAGGTTCGGGCCCTCTCTATGGATGTAATACCCTACTTCCTGCTTGATTGATCTTGATGAATATGAGTATTACAAGAGTTGATCTACCACGAGATCGTAATGGCTAAAACCCTATAAGTCTAGCCTATGAGATTATGATCGCCTCTATGGACTAAACTCTTCGGTTTATATAGACATCAGAGGGGACTAGGGTTATACCAAGTCGGTTACAGAGAAAGGAATCTACATATCCGAATCACTAAGCTTGCCACCCACGCAAAGGAGAGTCCCATCTGGACACGAGAAGAAGTCTTCTATCTTGTATCTTCATAGCCCAATAGTCTGGCCCATGTTAATAGTCCGGCTGTCCGAGGACCCCTTAATCTAGGACTCCCTCAGTCGACTCCCGTCGCAGCCCACCCGGGTTTCGCCACAATGGCGGCAACGGTGACGGTGACAACCCGTCATTCAGCCATGAGGAGTACGAGCCCCAACCTCTCAATTCGCAGCAGAGGGAAGAGCTACACCGCCGCAACATGGAGGCCCTCCAGACCCCCATCATAGGGGAAACTGCCGAGGCTCAGGCCTTAGAGGCTGCGCGCACTCGTTTGGAGAATCTCCAACATTCTCTTGACGAACATGCCCGTCGTCCGATCCCCGAATCCAGTCGACGTCCACAATAGTTGTTTATGCCTGAACCTCAGGTATTCCGCACTCTGATGTAGAATCTTGCAGCTGCTACGCATATAGCAGAGTCTATTCAGCCGCCCCGTTCAGAGGCTGGAAGGGGCTTAGAACAGATCAGAACGCTGCTCCGAGCAGCAGGAGAGCTGAACTCTGCCGTTTCTCAGTCACGGAATAGGATACACAACAGGTCGGTAAAGGTAGATACAGTTTAGTCGGCACACAGTCCTGGGTCTCCTTTGCGACGTGAAGATCATGATCACCGCCGAGATCAGCACCTGGGAAGAGCTCATAGCGAGTTTGATCGTGAGTACGCCCGTGACAACCACCGTTGAGTGCCTTCGCCCCTTCCGAGGGACGGGTCGTATGTGCCCTGGCGGTATGAAGACAGGCGCCCATATGGTAATGATCGCATAGTTCTAGTCGACCCAAGAGAGGCTGGGTTCGACACAAGGTCAGTCCTTGTCCAAGGTTTGGTCGACCGGAACAGAGCATATAGAGAGGGGTTGGATAGAGACATGCCTGGTGGAAGCAGGGTCCACGTTTCCGGCCCCGAGTGTTTCGGAAGAGCCATCCGAGCCACTGAGATCCCTCACAACTTTAGATTGGCGAGTGGCATCAGGAAGTTCACATGAGAGTCAAAGCTTGACACTTGGTTGGAAGACTATCAAGTGGCTGTGCATATTGGTGGCGGCAGCGATGGGGTGGCCATGAAGCACCTCCCTTTGATACTTGAAGGTTCTGCCTGAGCTTGGCTGAATCAGTTGCCCCCTAGAAGCATTTTCAGTTGGGATGAGTTGGTCCGAGTGTTTACCCAAACATTTGAGGGGCACCTGCAAGAGACCTGCTAGCTTGTTGGAATTGCAGCATTGTGTGTAGAAACAGAATGAGACCTTGAGGGATTATATCCAGAGATGGATCACTCTCCACCACACGATGGAGAACCTATCGGATCACCAAGCAGTTTGTGCCTTTAAAGAAGGCGTTCACTACAGAGAGCTCAATCTGAAGTTTGGTTGGACTGGAAACATGTCTCTGGCTCGGATGATGGAGATTTCCACCAAGTACGCTAACAACGAAGAAGAGGACCGACTCCGAAGCGGCAAGAACAGACCAGTCGCCCAAGACACCGGGGGAGGAAACTCCAGTCGGAAGTAGAAGCGAAAGGCTGAAGCTGCGGGTCCTGCTGAAGCAGCAGTTTGAACAAAGGAAAGTTCAAAGGGAAGCCCAAGGGGCCTTGGACCCCTAAAAAAGTGAAAGATCAAGCAGGAAATGATGTACTTGATTTACCGTGTCATATACACACCAAAAAGGATGAAGAGGGGAATATGATCCTTCCCAAGCATACCACTCGACAGTGTAGGCTCCTGATTCAGAGCTTCCGAGAAAGCCAACCCAGTGAAAAGGACAAAGAGTCTGATAAGGAGGAATACAAAGAGGAAGATGGTGGTTACCCAATGTTAATGCCACCTTGGTGATTTTTGTTGACCTCGAGAGCAAAAGTCGACTAAAAGTTATTAATAGAGAGGTGAACATGGTTGCTCTGGCAACGCCAAGATATTTGAAGTGGTCAAAAAACCCTATTACATTGGACTAGTCCGACCACACGCCACACTTTGCTACCCCCCGACGACAAGCGTTGGCGGTCGACCCAGTCGTTGGGGGCACCCAACTGATCAAGGTTTTGATGGATGGTGGCAGTGGACTGAATATATTGTACGCTGAAGCCCTCCGGGGGATGGGCATTCCGATGTCCAAGCTCAGTGAGAGCAACATGAGATTCCATGGTATCATCCCAAGAAAGAAAGCCGATTCACTTGGTCAGATCACTCTTGATGTGGTTTTCGATGATTCCCTGAATTACCGCAAGGAAAAGTTGACGTTTGAGGTAGTGGATTTTGACAGTGCCTATCATGCCATTCTAGGCAGACCTGCTTATGCTAGTTTCATGGCTCGACCGTGCTATGTATACCTCAAGTTGAAGATGCCTGGCCCCAAAGGCATGATCATGGTCACTGGAAACTGGCATAGAGCAGAAGATTGTCTCTAGAATGGTTTGAAGATCGCTGATGAGCAGATGGCAGCGGTAGAGTTTCAAGAATACCAGAAGAATGCAGATCTAAGTGATTTGCTGCGTGCTAAGAGGCCCGCCTCGGAGTCCGCATTTCAGTCGGCCGGCGAGACAAAGCCGGTTCACATTCACCCGACCGACCCCAATGCTGCTCCGACCCATATCTCAACAACACTCGACAACAAATAGCAAGAAGCGCTCATCCAGTTCCTCCATGAGAACTGGGACATCTTTGCATGGAAGCCCTATGACATGCCAGATGTACCCAGGGGACTGGCTGAGCACCGTCTGCGCGTTGACTCAAAGGCAAAACCCGTTAAAGAGCATCTCCGTCGGTCCACCGCGAAGAAGAGAAAGGCGATCAGCGAGGAAGTGACTCGGCTTCTGGCTGCCGAGTTCATTCGTGAGATATGCCACTCTGAGTGGCTCAGCAATGTCGTTATGGTCCCCAAGAAAGATAAATCACTTCGAATGTGTATTGATTTCAAGCATATCAATCGGGCCTACCCGAAGGATCATTTTCCGCTGCCCTGCATCGACCAGATAGTCGACTCAACTGCGGGATGTGAGCAATTGTCCTTTTTGGACGCTTATTCCAGGTACCATCAGATCCGACTGTATGGACCCGACGAGATAAAGACAACTTTCATCACCCAATTTAAGTGTTTTTGCTATGTTACTATGCCCTTTGGCCTCAAGAATGTTGTTGCCACATTCATGCGCATGATTCAGAAGTGCCTGCTCACTCAAATCAGTCAGAATGTGGAAGCATACATGGATGACATAGTGGTTAGTCACGCAAAGGTTCCAACCTTTGACTGACCTCGCTGAAACCTTTGCCAACCTAAGAAGATATGATATCAAGCTTAATCCATCAAAGTGCACATTCGGTGTCCCAGGCGGAAAGTTACCTGGTTTTCTCGTTTCCGAATGGGGGATCGACGCAAATCCAGAGAAGATTGGCACAATCCTCCGAAAGAAGTGCCCTGTGCGTGTGCACGATGTTCAGAAGCTTACTGGTTGTTTGGCTGCATTGAGTCGATTCATCTCATGCCTCGGTGAAAAGGCACTGCCTCTTTACCGACTGATGAAGAAGTCTGACAAGTTCGAGTGGAATGATGAAGCTGAAGCAGCGTTTGAAGAGCTCAAGCCCTGCTTTCCACCCATCCTGTGCTTGCCGCTCCAGTCAGCAAGGAGCCTTTACTGCTTTACATTGCAGCCACTGGACAGGTTGTCAGCACAGTGCTCACGGTCGAGCGAGAAGAAGAAGGCAAAGCCTTCAAAGTTCAGCGCCCTATGTATTACATTTAAGGAGTCTTGACCCCGTCCAAGCAGAGATATCCTCATTATCAGAAGCTTGTTTATGGGATTTATCTGACCGCAAAGAAAGTTGCACACTACTTCTCAGACCACTCGGTTTCAGTCGTCAGCGACACCCCATTGTCAGGAATTCTAAATAACAGATATGCAACTGGTCGAGTGACAAAATGGGCAATTGAACTCCTTCCTTTAGATATCAAGTTTGAGGCAAAGAAAGCCATCAAGTCCCAAGCAATAGCATATTTCCTCGCAGAGTGGATAGAACAGCAGCAACCGACTTAGATTCAATCGGAGCATTGGACTATGTTCTTTGATGGCTCCAAGATGTTGAATGGCTCTGGCGCAGGGGTGGTTTTGGTGTCCCCAAGAGGAGACAAGCTCAGTTATGTCCTCTAGATTCACTTTGATTCTTCAAACAATGAAACTAAGTATGAGGCATTATTGTATGGGTTGCGTATGGTCATTTCTCTCGGCGTCTGACGCTTGATGGTCTACGCCGACTCAGACTTAGTGGTTAATCAAGTAATGAAGGAATGGGGCGTCAGGAGTCCAGCAATGACCGGTTATTGCAATGAAGTGAGAAAGCTAGAGAAGAAGTTCGAGGGGTTAGAGCTCCACCAGATACCCCGAATTAAGAATCAAGCCACGGATGATCTAGCGAAGATAGGTTCCACTCTGAAGCCTATCCCCAGCAATGTGTTCTTGGAGCATCTCCACACCCCATCAGTACAAGAAGATCCCTTCAAGGAAGAGCCCCCGCAACCGATAAGTTCAACCAATCCGACTGAGATTGAAGTCCCTCCTGTGGTTGACTTGATCATGGAAGTCTTAGTAATCACGCCTGATTGGACGGTGTCATACATTGCGTACCTGCTCAGGCAGGAACTCCCAGAGGATGAGGATGAGGCCCGCCAGATAGTTCGTCGATTGAAAGCTTTCACCGTGATAAAAGGGCAGCTTTACAGAGAAAATATCATAGGAGTGGCTCAACGCTACATCACCCCAGAAGAAGGTCGAATGATCCTAAACGATATCCACTCAGGGACCTGTGGTCACCATGCGTCCTCTCGGACCATCGTGGCCAAAGCATACCGAGCGGGATTCTATTGGCCTCGTGCGAATGAGATGGCAAAGGATATAGTCGACAAGTGCGCAGGTTGTCAGTTCTACTCCAACATGTCTCACAAGCCCGCGTCTGCCTTGAAGACTATTCCACTCATCTGGCCGTTTGCAGTCTGGGGGTTGGATATGGTTGGACCCTTCAAGACTGGCAGAAGTGGTTTCACTCATTTGCTCGTGGCAGTCGACAAGTTCACCAAATGGATCGAAGCCAAGCCTATCAAAAACCTTGACTTAAGCACTGCTATCAGTTTCGTCAGAGAGTTGATATTCAGATATGGAGTTCCTCACAACAATATCATAGATAACGGCTCCAATTTTGATTCCGATGAGTTTAAGGCGTTCTGTGCTTCCCAAGGCACTTGGGTCGACTATGCGTCTGTTGCACACTCGCAGTCGAATGGGCAAGCAGAAAGGGTGAATGGTTTGATCCTTCAAGGGCCGAAACCCCGATTGATGCGTGACCTCAAGCATGCTGCCGGAGCTTGGGTGGCTGAGTTACCATCCGTCCTATGGGGGCTGAGAACGACGCTGAACCGATCGACTGACCGAACCCCTTTCTTCTTGGTGTACGACACTGAGGCTGTGTTTCCGAGTGACTTGCTGCACAATGCTCCCCGAGTGGAACTCTTCTCAGAAACGGAAGCAGAACAGGCACGCCAAGACGCAGTTGATCTCTTGGAAGAGGAACGTGAGATGGCTCTGATCCGAACGACCATCTATCAACAAGATCTGCGTTAATTCCATGCCCGTAATGTCAGAGGTAGATCATTCCAGGAAGGAGACCTTGTGCTCCCAGTGGATCAAAAACAGCCTCACAAGCTCGCTCTGGCCTGGGAAGGTCCCTTCATCATCACCAAGGTGCTTCACAATGGAGCGTACCACATCTACAATGTAGCCAAGAAAATGGACGAGCCACGTGTGTGGAACACAGAGTTGCTTCGCCCTTTCTATACCTAAACCGCTCGGATCGACGAGTTGTAATAAGAGTCCTTCAGTTTGCTTACCAAAGACAAGATTTTTGCAGTATCTTAACGATTGATTTCCCATAATTATTTTTTCCAAATCCCCCAGTGGGTGGCTTAGCAACGAGCCTGATCGCCTAAGTTAAAAAACATTCCAAGTGGAGAGCAATCCTCCCACTCGGGGGCTTAGCTGCGACCCCGTACTCGCCTAAGTTAAAAACATTCCGAGTGAAGAGAAATCCTCCCACTCGGGGGCTTAGCTGCGATCCCATACTTGCCTAAGTTAAAAAACATTCTGAGTGGGGAGCAATCCTCACACTCGGTGTCTTAGTTGCGACCCCATACTTGGCTAAGTTAAAAAACATTCCGAGTGGAGAGCAATCCTCCCACTCGGGGGGCTTAGCTGCGACCCCGCACTCGCTTAAGTTAAAAAAAACATTCCGAGTGGAGAGCAATCCTCCCACTCATGGGCTTAGCTGCGACCCCGCACTCACCTAAGTTAAAAAACATTCTGAGTGGAGAGCAATCCTCCCACTCGGGGGCTTAGCTGCAACCCTGCACTCGCTTAAGTTAAAAAACATTCCGAGTGGAGAGCAATCCTCCCACTCAGGGGCTTAGCTGCGACCCCGCACTTGCCTAAGTTAAAAAACATTCCGAGTGGAGAGCAATCCTCCCACTCGGGGGCTTAGCTGCGACCCCGCACTCGCCTAAGTTAAAAAACATTCCGAGTGAAGAGCAATCCTCCCACTCGGAGGCTTAGCTTGTTGGGATCTATGGTAGGGTGCGGCGACTGCAATTTAAAATTTTCCTACGCGCAGAACAACCAGGAACATGCTACGGGAATGGATCACAGAGCGTTACCACTAGATGCGCAGTGCCGTGCAGCGGAAGAAGAGTTGGGGCAGCGCGTCCGCGTGGTGCGTCTCCTCCTTGTGGGATCTCCCTCGAGCAGCCGGTCGTTGGATCCCTCGTACAGGTTCGCTGGAGCGGCACAAGTGCACCACCTCTAATTGTATCTGCGCGTGCAGGAGCAACATCATGCGGCGGACTGCTAGGTCCGATCACACAACCCGCAGCGAGTGGGGGAGTCTATTTGCAACACATGCAAACCCTAGTGACAATGCCGAAGCGATCAACCAAATGAGTGTGCCGCACCTCCACTATTTATAGGCATCCATCACGGGCTCAACACTTGGGCCTTGAACGGATCCTAAAGCCCAAAGTCTACTCGGTCGTGTTCCGAGTCCAGCTCGGATCACATCCGACCAATGTCCTCAAAACCGACCTTGTAGGTTCCTTCCCTTAAGCGCGCGACCCCTTAGGTTCAAGTCGGCTTGGTCACAGTTCGGATCACCTCCGAGCTGCACAGTTGGTAGGGGCCTCTAGCAAGGCGTGCCGACCACCAAGCATACTATGAAGCTGGTTAGGCGAACCTATACAACGTGTCACACTTCTGTTCCCTTTGCCTCATGATATATGTTGTCGGGCTCAAAGCGAGACTGTCATCCTTGTGCTAGCCCGACCTCTTTCTCATTCTAGTGATACCGACCACAAACTGGATTATCTCATAATCCTTGTCGCATGGCCATGCTTATGCTGGTCGGATCACACGAGGGCCCCAGAGTACATCTCTCCTGATCGGAGGGGCAAATCCCATCTTGCTCGACCATGTCTCGTAGCATGGGACTGGACAAACCTGAAACCTACCTTTGTAACTACCCAGTCACGGAGTAGTATTTGGTCGGCCCAAAGCAAGTCTGTCACCATCCCGAGTACATGCGTCAGCTTAGGTCTTAGGACATAGAACGTATGTTGTACTAGAGATTCACAGATGACATATCGCTGTGTCTCATAGTTGGGTATGTCCGACTAGGACCTTATCTCGACTCGGATCCGACTACGTCGAATCCGACCAGTCCTTTCCAAGTCCATATTATCCGGTTAGCATCCAATGCTCCATGGCTAGTGAGACCGAGCCATTAACCGTGTCATATGCTAGTCTAGTCGGCTGCGCATCCACACACCCCTTTCAACTAGGGACATTTTAGGACAGTCATCATACAATGTATAGTCCTACGAACAAGTCACGTACTTGCTGATACACATGATTGATAATGTCCAAGGACTATCTTTATTAATAAACACATAGGAAATATCATCTTGCATGATTACCTCCACGACATATCTCCAACATAGCTGCGACCCCATACTCGCCTAAGTTAAGAAAACACTCTGAGTGGAGAGCAATCCTCCCACACGGGGGCTTAGCTGCAACCCCGTACTCGTCTAAGTTAAAAAAACACTTCGAGTGGACGTTCATCACGATGTCATCTTTGACGAGAGAGTTTATGGGGTCAAGACCTGTATCGATCCGCCCAGTCTCTGCTTTGAAGTCTTGACAGAGTTCTGCACAGTCGGAAAAGCAGTGAGTCGACAATTAAGTAATGAGTCGACAACGGCAGATCAGTCAGATGAAAGGAAGTACCTTCAAGCTTCAGGACCAGTTTCTCAGCAAGCCGTCCCAGATAAGCCTCCAGTTCGCGCTTCTTTGCCGTGAGATTCCCAACCTTGTCAGTCAAGGTATCCTTGTCCTTCTTCAGCCTCACAACCTCCTGGTTGGCTTCAATAACAATAGTCTTCAGCTTGGAGTTCTCCTCTTCCAACTTGTTGACTGAGGCCAGCTTCTTATCAGCAAGTGTTGATTTCTCTCGCGCCTCCTTTTGTGCTATGGCAAGATCTTGATCCTTCTTCTCCAGAGCCTGCTTCATTTTCTCTAAAGAAATAACATTCCTCACACGAGCTTGGGGTTGACGGTTTTCACTACGCACATCTGTTCGAGTGGAGTCACTCGGTTTAAGATACTAAAAGGAAAAAAGTCACAAGGTGGACAGTCGACGGATTATTACCTCCCATGGTAGCTGCTTCTTCCTGGGCCTTCTGAAGATTTTTCTTGGCCAGCTCCAGGTCGAGGTTGAGGCTGATCTGTTTCCTCTCCAATTCAGCAAATTGGGCTCAAAGATCACAAGATTTCTGCGGTCAGAAAATAAGATGTGTCAGTCGACAGAAACAAAAGTCAATCACAGCGAAAATTGCTCTAAGACTATCGCCGAATCAAACATTCAAGAGTAGTCTCGGGGACTACACCCAGTGGGTGCACTTGGCGTGCCCTCACTGGTCCGGTTTTTTACTCAGCATGGTCTGCCGAGCATGAGTATGCAAAAAAAGAAGAGAGAGATTATCATACTCTAGCCGACTGCCAGCAATCGACCACAGTCCCAGTGGGTGCACTCTGCGTGCCCCCACTATCCATATCCCACTCGGATCAAGCTATTCAACCGAGTGAAAGAATAATGAAGTGACATTCGACAAAGACCCCCGCCGCATCAAACATCCGACAGCGGTCTCAGGGACTACACCCAGTGGGTGCACTTTGCGTGCCCCCACTGGATCAGAGATACACTCGACTCAACTTGGTCGACTCAAGTGGAAGAACTATTCAACGCTAAGTTAAAGCACCCAGTGGGTGATTGGAGGAAAAATGCAGACCCATGATAGTTGCACATAAAAGGTTCCAAAACACTCATCCAGGGACATCTTATGGACAATGAAGCAGCATTTACAACTACCACATCACAGCAAGGCAAAAATCAAATTGAGAAGTCAGTTGGAAATCGACTAACCTTGACATTAACATGCAGAGCAGAGCTGGCATTGTAGGCAGCCTGGCTGGCCTCGTGCACCACCTTCATTTGTTCCATCATAAGGTTTGCTTGGAGTATGGCTTCCTTGGCGGCACTCGCCGGCTCATCTAGAGTGTGGTGTGCAGCAAAGAGCGATGATGGCGGTACAGTCGAAGCAATCACATGATCTGAAGCATGGAGCTGTGCGGGCGAAGCAAAGACTTGAGCAATCGACACTGAGGGACGGTCAATCGACACCGGATTGGCAAAATAAACATTGGCCTGAGCTGGATCTCCAGATCGCTGGGCCATCATCTCTGACACTGATGTTCACTGAGGCTCCTGGCCTACGGCCGTCGCCCCTGCTCGAAGCCCTGCCCCTCCTTCCCGTATTTTTCAGAGGCACTTCTTCATCGTCGTCTAGAAGCTCAACGAAGTCCCGCGGAACTACAACAAAATGCAAGCACAGGGGCTCAATCGACTGACAATCCAGTCGACAAAACGTGTTCGAGATTACAGGATCGTACCAGCTTTGGAAGTAGCCGCATTGTCAGTCTCTTCATCATCTTGAACTTTGTCAATATCCATGGAGGTCGCGGAAGTCGCAGCACTGAAAAGTTTATAATCCACTCGGTCAGAGCAGAAATATGAGTCAGTAGGAAAACAGAGAAAGAGAGAGCACTCACGCAGAAGCAACAGGAACGTCCATCTTGGTCCTGGGCAAGGTCTTCCGATACTTTGAAGGGGCAACCTTCTCTAACGGCTCCGGACTCAAAGTCCGAGTGCGCTTATGTGCTTGCGTGCTAGGAGCCACAGCTTTGTTACGCCCGCCCACTAGGTCATGAAACTGCTTGGATCGGCACTCTGTGCGAGGTGGTGAGTTGACCTCCTCTTCTTCATTGTCCAACTCATCATTCTGTTCCTCATCTTCATCATCAGGAGATTGCCAGTCGGCACTCTCTTCTGCGCTATCCGCTCCCTCCCGGACTTGCTCCCTATTCGACATTGAATACATCTCATTATAAACCTGCACGACAAGAAGTTAATCAAACATCAGTCAGATTCAGAGACAGTTGCAAGACAGAATGAAGTACACTCGATAACAAGGATCGGACCTTGTCCGGCTGGTTGTCAGCGTTGAATGGCTCGACTCTCCTGCCCCCCCTGGGGTTATCCTTGTGTTCGGTAATGCTCTTCAGCCACAGGGCCACCGTCTCATTGGGAACCTCCTCAGGGTGGACCCAAGCGGTGTCACTGGAGCCCGAGTACATCCACATCAAGTGGTCACGGCCTTGGAGCGGCTGGATGCGTCGACTGAGAAACACCTCTAGTAAATCCATGCCAGTTACACCCTGGCGGACCTACTGAACTACCCTCTCGACCAACATGTCCGTCTCTACTTTCTCCACTGCGGTCACAATCACTGAAGAAGGTTGCTAGACTCGATCTAGGGTAAAGGGAGGAAGACCAGTCGACTGACCGGGGGTCGCAATGTCCTAGCAGTAGAACCAGGTCGACTGCCAGCCCCTAACCGACTCAGGAAGTGTCATGGGAGGGAAAGTACTCCTCTTCCTCATCTGGATCGCTAACCCCCCACACATCTGGATCACGTGCGTCCTCTCGTCATTCAAATTTTCCTTCTTCACGGTCTGAGAACGGACTGTGAAAATATGTTTGAAGAGACCCCAGTGCGGTCGACAACCCAAGAAGTTTTCACACATAGACACAAATGCAGCAATATACGTGATGGTATTGGGAGAGAAGTGGTGAAGTTGAGCACCGAAAAAGTTCAGAAAACCCCAAAAGAATGGATGCTGAGGAAGGGAGAAACCATGGTCGACATGGGTGGCGAGAAGGACGCACTCACCTGCCCGTGGCTGAGGCTCTATCTCGTTCCCTGACAGCCTCGCAGTCCCGGCGGCGATCAAGCCCGTGGCAGCCAGATCTTCCAGATCCTCTGGCCGGAGCGTGGATCAGATCTAATCTCCCTGAATCCAACCAGGCGGCAGCCCGGACCTCGACGATGATCCCCGATTCATTTTCTTGCCCTTTGCCGTCGTCGTTGCTTTTTTCACGCGCTCCAGCGCCGCCGTCTTATCCTTCACCATGGTGGCGGGTTGCACACTAGCGAAGCAGCGATGACGAGGGCGAAAGAGGATGCGGTGGAGAAGTAGAGGAAGAGGAAGGGGAATGGGAGTGCACTATGCAGACGCATCGGCCTCGACGCCTTTTAAGGGCCTACTTCCGAGTGGCTGACGTGTGGGACCGAGCGATCCTATCAAATCCTGCAACAGCCGCGCACTGGATACATGGCGAAAAAGGTGGCGCAGAAATCGAGGCACCCATGTCTATTCGTCCCGTTTACTGCGGTGCACTCCACCTCGTGCGCTTCCCCAAATTTTCGAATCCCGTGAGATCTGGGAACCTCAGCAACCAATCGTGCCAAATAATTTGCAACATAGCAACACTCGAAGAGTGTCAGCATAAGTTCACTCGACGACCTCTGAATCGATCAAGGCGACTGAAATGAAGCTGAAGTTTCAGCATGGACCTCAAACTCAGTATGAATGTCTATGAAGCACAAGAGTCAAGGCATGGCCAACTTCAACTTTCTTTTCAATTGGACCTCAATCCATTCGGGGGCTAATGACGATGACATAGACCTAGGGTAGGGTCATAGACCTGATCTATACGCCCTACCCAAGGTCACTACCCTAGAAGCAAGGACATTCAAAGCACAACAGGAAGTATCGACTGAAGCCATTGAGTGCAATCCACTCGACCAGTCACCTCACTCAGATACCCTGATACGTCTCCAACGTATCTATAATTTATGAAGCATTCATGCTATTATATTATCTATTTTGAATGATTATGGGCTTTATTATACACCTTTATATTACTTTTGGGACTAACCTATTAACCGGAGGCCCAGCCCATATTGCTGTTTTATTGCCTGTTTCAGTATTTTGAAGAAAAAGGAATATCAAATGGAGTCCAAACGGGATGAAACCTTCGGCAACGTGATTTTTTGGAAGATTGTCATCCTGGAGACTTGGAGTCCACGTCAGAAGATACTTGAGGAGCCCAGAAGATAGGGGGCGCCCCCCCTACTGGGCGCGCCCCCTGTCTCGTGGACCCCTCGAGCACCCCCCGACCGACTTCTTTCGCCTATATAAGCCTACGTAACCTAAAACCATCGAATATCAAGATAGATCAGGAGTTCCGCCACCGCAAGCCTCTGTAGCCACCAAAAACCTCTCGGGAGCCCTTCCTGGCACACTGCCGGAGGGGGGATCCTTCACCGGTGGCCATCTTCATCATCCCGGCGCTATCCATGACGAGGAGGGAGTAGTTGACCCTCGAGGCTGAGGGTATTTACCAGTAGCTATGTGTTTGATCTATCTCTCTCATGTTCTCTCTCGTGTTCCCTCTATGGCACGATCTTGATGTATCCTGAGCTTTGCTATTGTCGTTGGATCTTATGATGTTTCTCCCCCTCTACTCTCTTGTGATGAATTGAGTTTCCCCTTTGAAGTTATCTTATCGGATTGAGTCTTTTATGAGAACACTTGATGTATGTTTTGCCGTGCTTATTTGTGGTGACAATGGGATATCATGTGCCACTTGATGTATGTTTTGGTGACCAACTTGCGGGTTCCTCCCATGAACCTATGCATAGGGGTTGGCACATGTTCTTGACTCTCCGATAGAAACTTTGGGGCACTCTTTGAAGTACTTTGTGTTGGTTGAATAGATGAATCTGAGATTGTGTGATGCATATCTTATAATCATGCCCACGGATACTTGAGGTGACAATGGAGTATCTAGGTGACATTAGGGTTTTGGTTGATTTGTGTCTTAAGGTGTTATTCTTGTACGAACTCTTGAATAGATTGATCCGAAAGAATAACTTTGAGGTGGTTTCATACCCTACCATAATCTCTTCGTTTGTTCTCCGCTATTAGTGTCTTTGGAGTGACTCTTTGTTGCATGTCGAGGGATTGTTATATGATCTATCTATGTTATTGTTGTTGAGAGAACTTGCACTAGTGAAAGTATGAACCCTAGGCCTTGTTTCCTATCATTGCAATACTGTTTACGCTTACTTTTATCATTAGTTACCTTGCTGTTTTTATAATTTCAGATTACAAATACCTTTATCTACATATTGCACTTGTATCACCATCTCTTCGCCGAACTAGTGCACCTATACAATTTACCATTGTATTGGGTGTGTTGGGGACACAAGAGACTCTTTGTTATTTGGTTGCAGGGTTGTTTGAGAGAGACCATCTTCATCCTACGCATCCTACGGATTGATAAACCTTAGGTCATCCACTTGAGGGAAATTTGCTACTGTCCTACAAACCTGTGCACTTGCAGGCCCAACAACGTCTACAAGAAGAAGGTTGTGTAGTAGACATCAAGCTCTTTTCTGGCGCCGTTGTCGGGGAGGTGAGTGCTTGATGGTATATCTTTAGATCTTGCAATCGAATCTTTTTGTTTCTTATTTTATCACTAGTTTAGTTTATAAAAGAAAACTACAAAAAAATGGAGGTAAGTTTGTCTCTTACGCTTCGTCTTTTTAATATATTTCGTGAGTTTGATGGTAAGGAAAATTGTGCTCAAGTGCTAGAAGAAGAATGCATTAAAATGCTTTGTACTAAATCTTTGAATGATGAGCATGATTGCAATGTTGTTAGTATGAACTCCTTGAATATTCATAGTACTAATGATGATTTCTCTAGTCATGATGAAAATATATCTAATGAGCATGTCAACTTTTGTGGAGTGCATGTTTGCATGAATGCACCAAATAGAGAAGATATATATTGCAAGAAGCATAAGTATTTAGAAACTAAGAGGTTGCAAGAAAGGCTAGATAAGAGTGCAAAGAATTTAAGATATCTTTCCCGTTGTGAATTTTGCAATGAACAAGATCATTTACATCTCCAATGCAAATTGTTTCATGATCGGATCGTGTCCAAAAATTGTGATGATTTGATCTCCCTTTCTCATTACAATGAACTTGGATTGCTTTTGGGTTATGAAGAATTGAAACATGCAACTAAGCTTATTCCAAAATTTAATCTTGAGCATTTCCTTGATATTGATCTAGAGAAGATTTATTTGTATTGTACGGTGAATTGCATTGAAAATCCTTATATTGCCAATTACCTAAAGAAAATCAAGCAAATAGAAGATGAAGAGAATACTAATGAAAGGTAAGAGACTTCCCAACCTCCTCCTATTATTTCTTATGATGATTCCGGTAACAAGGAGGAGCTTTCTATTCAACCAATCCCATCGATAAAGAAGGTTGAACCCACACATAATGTGAAGAAGAAAAGGAAGAGAAGGGGCGGCAAAGGTAAAAAAGTGCACATATAAAGAAGGTTGCACTTGTATCACCATCTCTTCGCCGAACTAGTGCACATATACAATTTACCATTGTATTGGGTGTGTTGGGGACACAAGAGACTCTTTGTTATTTGGTTGCAGGGTTGTTTGAGAGAGACCATGTTCATCCTACACCTCCTACGGATTGATAAACCTTAGGTCATCCACTTGAGGGAAATTTGCTACTGTCCTACAAACCTGTGCACTTGCAGGCCCAACAACATCTACAAGAAGAAGGTTGTATAGTAGACATCATACCCCCACTTTCATTCGACCTGGATGGAGTCATTCAACCATACAGGAAACCACTCGGAGTACAGAAGACCTAGAGTCACTCAGGATGGCAACAGTCAGGCGTTCACTCTATAGTCTTAAAGATCATTGATAACACTTTATAGCTGGCATTACCAGTAATGCCCTATCTTAATGTACATTGAACCCGTGTAACGGAGGACGGTTGGGGTCCTGGCGCACTCTATATAAGCCACCCCCTCCTCTGGGACAAGGGTTCGCACCCCTTGTAACACACAACCATATTCTAGTCGACCGCCTCAGGGCACCGAGACGTAGGGCTTTTACCTCCTCCGAGAGGGGCCTGAACTCATAAACTTGTGTGTACAACCTCGCCATAGCCAGGGACTCGCCTCCTCATATGTACCCCTACTCTTACTGTCAGACTTACTACCACGACAGCGCCCCCTAGGCTTGTGGCCCCCCGTAGACCTCCTAACCTTAATCTTCGCTCCATAAATACCCAAATATTCCCCCAACATCAGAAGCATCCACGAACATACTTTTCCATCGCCGCAAGCCTCTGTTCCTATGTGAAAGGATCGAGAAGAGGTGTCTAGGTTGGGGTGAATAGACACACAACACAGAAAGTTGGCAGTTTTGAAGTTTTTCAAGTCGAGGTGGTAGATTAACACAATTTCAAGCATACACAATACAATTCAAGCAAGCATGCAAAGAGTATATGAGCAACGGAAAGTAAAGCATGCAACTTGCAAGAAAGTAAAGGGATGGGATTGGAGTGTGCAAACGCAATTGGTGACACGGAGATTTTTGGCGTGGTTCTGATAGGTGGTGCTATCATACATCCACGTTGATGGAGACTTCAACCCACGAAGGGTAACGGTTGCGCGAGTCCACGGAGGGCTCCACCCACGAAGGGTCCACGAAGAAGCAACCTTGTCTATCCCACGATGGCCATCGCCCACGAAGGACTTGCCTCACTAGGGTAGATCTTCACGAAGTAGGCGATCTCCTTGCCCGTACAAACTCCTTGGTTCAACTCCACAATCTTGACGGAGGCTCCCAAGTGACACCCAACCAATCTAGGAGACACCACTCTGCAAAAGGTAATAGATGGTGTGTTGATGATGAACTCCTTGCTCTTGTGCTTCAAATGATAGTCTCCCCAACACTCAACTCTCTCTCATAGGATTGGATATGGCGGAAAGATGATTTGAGTGGAAAGCAACTTGGGGAAGGCTAGAGATCAAGATTCATATGGTTGGATTGGAATATCTTGGCCCCAACACATGAGTAGGTGGTTCTCTCTCAGAAAATGAATGCTGGAAGTGTAGGCATGTTCTGATGGCTTTCCTCACGAATGAGTAGAGGCTGGAGGGGTATATATAGCCTCCACACAAAATCTAACCGTTACACACAATTTACCAAACTCGGCGGGACCGAATCATAAAACTCGGTCATACCGATTTAGTTCATAATTTGACCGTTAGGCATTTTGGTGGGACTGATATGATCAACTCGGTGGGACCGATGTGCAAGGGTTAGGGTAAAACCTCATCTCGGTTTGACCGATTACACAAACTCGGTGGGACCGATTTTGGTAATAAGAAAAATAGAGAGTTGGTTAAGCAAACTCGGTGGGACTGATTACATCTTCTCGGTGAGACCGAAATTATTGCAATAGGCAACAGTGAATTTGCAAGCCCATCTCGGTGAGACCGAGATCCCATCGGTGAGATCGAATTGATTAGGGTTTCTGGCAGTGGCTATGTCAAGTGAACTCGGTGGCGCCGGATAGATCAAATCGGTGGGGCCGAGTTTGACTTTTGGTTTGAGACATATGTGGATATGATAAAGTGGTTGAGGGCTTTGGAGCACATCACTAAGCACTTTGAGCAAGCAAGCCATTAAGCAACACCTCATCCCCTTTTAATAGTATTGGCTTTCCTATGGACTCAATGTGATCTTTGATCACCAAAATAGAAAATGTAGAGTCGTGGGCTTTGAGCTTGAGAAAATCCTTTGTCCTTAGCATCTTGAAAGGGTTCCACATCCTCTTGTCCATGCCACTCCACTGTTGGACTTATCTGAAATATACTAGATGAAAGTATTAGTCCAACAAGAGATATGTTGACATTAATTACCAAAATCACCTAGGGAGCACTTGTGCTTTCAATCCCCCCTTTTTGGTAATTGATGACAAGGAACATTAAAGCTTTGGATAAAGATATAGAGAAAGGCAGGTAAAGCTTTGGAAGGACATGTAACATGCATAGGCTCCCCTACATATATGCAATCATGTAAATATGGAACATAAGATCATGTGAGCGCATAATCATGACAGAGTAAGCAATGAGTTACATGTATCTTGGCTATATGCATCAGAGCAAATGATGTGAATATAGGAAATGTACTTTCATGCTCATGGGTCCTTCTTGCAAACAGTTTGTACATCAGCAAGAGATCCTCATGCACATGAGTGTGATGCATATACTTACCTTGTGGTCTTGAGCTAGCTTTGGAAGAGATGAACCTGAGTAAACAAGGTTAGACAACATAGAAACTTCTAGTAAACAGAGCAAGCAGCAAACCACAAGAGTACCAAGATTGGGATGGCATGTAGAGAGTGAGTACTAGGTACTCTATTTGAGTGTAGACATGTCCCCAAAGGTAAAGATATGCAATGAATTCGAAGATTTCCTTCCCTTAGATGTCTTGCTCCCCCTGAATCTTATGTGGGATACTGGGAGAAGATAAGGAATAGAAAATCAGAGCAAAGCAAACACACAAACAACATGAACATGTCTTTCGCCTCTAAAGACATGTGACCTCTCTCCTCTTTGAATACCAAGCAACTGGGGTCTCTCTTTGATGTGATTACTGATGTCTTTCCCCCTTTTGATATGTTTAAGATTTGATGTGAGATCTCTCTCCCCCTTTGACATCAATTTCCAAGAAGGGTCTTCTGGATAGGTTAGGTCCTTGAGTCACATTGCAAAGTAACAGGGAAAAAATAAGTTGCTGGTAGAGGATAAGAATCATCAAGTGGAGCTGGAACAAAATGTGCAGGATGCAAATGAAAAAGTGTCTCCTCAACATTTGAAATCGGTAACACCGAGTTGTTGTCTTCGGTGGCACCAAGATGATTCGGTTTAACCGAAAGGGACAAATCTGTGTGTCCGAGTTCATTACAGAGATAAAGCACTTGTCATGTCATCTCACTAAGCAAATAAGATCGCACAAGGATTCGCAGGGAATTAACTAAAGGATTTGCAATGAATTGGATGCAGGAAATGCATAACAAAAATTAAAAAGAAAAGAAATCTAGATGAAGTTTTTTTTGAAAAGTGAAACAAATATGCATGAGACAAATGCAAGAACAAGGAGAAACACTAGAGAACCTCATCTAGAATTGGTCAGCGACAAAGTCACCTATGTTAGAGTATATTGACTTAGGAGTCAAGTGAAGACACTTGATCATAGGTCATACTCATCATTTAAGCTCAAAATGGGGTTGCCATTTTTCGTTTAAGCATTTTGATGTGTTCACATCTTGTTGAGCTGCTTTGACCCATGACTTGGGGTAAAGCTTCTCTAAGATGGAATAACATACCTTGGGTGGTGGTGTTGATCTTGATCATGTAGTTGAACTTGTGTGGAATGCTCAAGGTTGATGTAGTCCATTGGGAGAACCACTTGTAATTGAAGTTCATCTACCTACATGAATTAGTTTTGCAAGGAATAGCACTTGTTCATCCAAAATGACAATCATGAAATTTGATATAGGAATTTTTCAAATGATATATTTGAAGGGTTTCATGCTTTCTTGTCTTCAACCACCATAATGTAGAGACTTGGTGATGTAGAGATTGCTCATGATGTGAGTGAGTTGCATAGATTTAGATCCATCCAAGTACCTACAAGGGTTAGATAACATGCAAGGGTGCAAATATATCCAAGACATATGATTATCATCATAAGAGAAATATCAAGGATTAGTCATAGGCTCATGCCTTGCATGTATCCAAATGGAGTTCCTACTCCAAGTTTGAAGAATCAATGATGTTTAATTCACCTCTCAAACGGCAAAATACTTTCTCATCAAGCGGTTTGGTGAATATATCCGCCAATTGCTTATCGGTACGAACATGCTTAAGGTTAATGTCCCCTTTAGCAACATGATCTCAAATGAAATGATGACGAACCTCAATATGCTTAGTTTGAGAATGTTGCACGGGATTGTGAGCAATCTTAAGAGCACTTTCATTTTCACAAAGCAATTGAACATGTTTCACATATATCCCATAATCTTTAAGAGTTTGAGTCATCCAAAGTAATTGAGCACAACATGAACCGCGGCAATGTATTTCGCTTCGGCGGTGGATAAGGATACCACGTTTTGTTTCTTGGAGGACCAAGACACAAGAGATCTACCAAGAAATTGACAAGTACTCGAAGTAGACTTTCTATCGACCTTGTCTCCGGCATAGTCCGAATCGGAGTAGCCAACAAGATCAAAAGAAGACCTCTTAGGATACCAAATGCCAAATTTGGTGTATGTATTAAGTATCTCACTATCCTTTTCACATCCTTAAGATGACACTCTTTGGGGGCTGCTTGATATCGTGCACACATGCACACACTTAGCATGATATCGGGATAGGAGGAACATAGATATAACAATGAACCAATCATAGAGCGGTAAACTTTTTGATAAACGGGTTCACCATCTTTAGTCAAGTCGAGATGTCCACTAGTAGGCATGGGTGTACTCATACCTTTGCATTCTTGCATATTGAACTTCTTGAATAAGTCCTTGGTATACTTTGTTTGAGAGATAAAGGTTCACTCCTTAGTTTGCTTGATTTGCAAACTAAGAAAGAACTTGAGTTCACTCATCATAGACATCTCAAACTTCTCCGACATTAGCTTTACAAACTTCTCACTAAAATGAGGGTTAGTTGAACCAAATATAATATCATCAACATAAATTTGGCACACAGATAATTCTCCATTAACCCTTTTAGTGAAAAGAGTAGAATCAATTTTTCCGATCTCAAAGCCTTTTTTAATAAGGAACTTGGTCAAGCATTTATACCACGCTCTAGGAGCTTGTTTAAGACCATAAAGAGATTTGTGAAGTTTGTAAACATGATTGGGTTTCTTAGGATTAACAAAGCCGGGAGGTTGTTTAACATAAACTTCCTCCTCAATTTCACCATTTAGAAAAGCACTTTTAATGTCCATTTGGTACAAGGTAATATCATGATGATTGGCATAGGCAAGTAAGATGCGAATGGACTCAAGCCTAGCAACGGAGGCATATGTCTCACCATAGTCCATACCTTCGACTTGAGTGTAGCCTTGGGCGACGAGACATGCTTTGTTGCGAACTACTTGTCCATCTTCATCTTGCTTGTTGCGAAATACCCATTTGGTACCGATGATGTTGTGGTTGTTGTCGGGCTTCTCGACCAATGTCCACACTTGGTTTCTCTCAAAGTTATGTAGCTCTTCATGCATGTCATTTATCCAATCCGGATCTTCCAATGATTCTTCAACCTTCATGGGTTCAATGCTAGAGATGAATGAATAATGTTCACAGAAGTTAGCCAAACGATTTTTAGAGCGAGTGATTCTCCCAGTTTGGATATCATTATAGATTTGCTCGACGGGATGGTCTTTCATGACTCTTGCTCGAACTCGTGAGAGCTTTTGTTTTGGTCGGGGTGGAACATCTTCTTCATCATCTTGTTCTTCTTCCTGGCCTTCTTCATTGTTGACGTTGTCGTTCTCTTGTCGTGGTGGTGAAGGAGGTTGATGAGGTTCATCTTGGTGTACTTCCTAGTTTTCTTCATCTTGATGTGTCCCACTTCTGGATGCTTCCATATCAACTCTTGGTTCACCTTGTCGAGAGGTAGAAGCTTCCACTTGGATGGACGAGGTACTCTCCTTCACCTCCGTTGGACGGATCTTGCCAATAGACAAGTCTTGGATTGCTTCCGAAGGTTCTTTATCTCCTACATCAATTGGCAATTGCTCTACTTGCATGCCCACATGACCTAACCGTCTATGCCACCACTAGCCTTTAGAAGATTTAGCAATTAAGCAAGTTCTAGATTGAGCCTTTTTAGTGAAATCAACAATGTATAGATCACCTCTACATATACCGGTAAAGACCATTTTATGATTATCTCTACAAAACACTTGACAATCTACTTTAGTAAATAGGACATTGAAACCGAAATCAGCAAGTCTAGATAGAGAAAGCAAATTATAGCCAAGAGATTCAACGAGCATGACATTTTGTATGGAGTTATCATGTGAGATGGCCACCTTACCGAGGCCAACCACCTTACCCTTTGAGTTATCACCAAAAGTGACATACTTTCGAGGGCCGTCGTTTTCAGCAAGCTCACGAAACATATCTTTATCTCCGGTCATGTGATCGATACATCCACTATCAAGGACCCATTCCTTTCCTCCTGCCATGTAGCCGCGAAGATTAGCCATAAGACCAAAGTGTCTCATTGCATCATCAAGATCATAGTCACTATCATCATCCTCATCATAGTATCAATGTTCAACATCGTCATGTGATGGATCAATTCCTGGAGAGGGTGATTCATTAGATAAATGATCATGACAATAATCATCTTTATGAAATCTAATGGCTTTAGAGATGATATTGCTAATGATTCCAACTTCTCCTTTGGCACACATAAGGTCACGAAGCTCAAATAGACAAATATCAAACTTAGGATCACTAGTACTCATTTTGTTCAAGGCAATTGACTTATGAAGAATCTCATCTAGATTTTGCAAGTAATAGTTTGGAAATCTTTCCTCAAGAAATCTCCATATAGTATAAGCACTATCAAGAGTAGGCAAGTGATCAATCAAATTTCTAGGCAATCCTCTAATGATAAGATTGATAGTTCTAAGATTGCGAATCATGTCAAGATCCTCATCGGGAGTGGGATGCAAAGGATCAACGAGGCGAGCACAAGGGTTGGTAATATACTTGCTCAAATGATATTCATTGAAAAACTCAAGCATCTCATTTTTTCACTCATGAAAGTACTCCCCATCAAGTCTAGGCACTCTATGTCTAAGACTCCCCAACGTAGACTCATCCATCATCCTCCAATGGTGATTAAACCAAAGCAATGGAAACCTCGCTCTGATACCAATTGAAAGGATTGAGAAGAGGCGTCTAGAGGAGGGTGAATAGACCTCAACACACAAAGTTGGCAGTTTTTAAGTTTTTCAAGTTGAGGTGGTAGATTAACACAATTTCAAGCATACACAATACAATTTAAGCAAGCATGCAAAGAGTATATGAGCAGCGGAAAGTAAAGCATGCAACTTGCAAGAAAGTAAAGGGATGGGATTGGAATGTGCAAACGCAATTGGAGACATGGAGATTTTTGGCGTGGTTCCGATAGGTGGTGCTATCGTACATCCGTGTTGATGGAGACTTCAACCCACAAAGGGTAACGGTTGCGCGAGTCCATGGAGGGCTCCACCCATGAAGGGTCCACGAAGAAGCAACCTTTTCTATCCCACCATGGCCATCGTCCACGAAGGACTTGCCTCACTAGGGTAGATCTTCACGAAGTAGGCGAGCTCCTTGCTTGTACAAACTCCTTGGTTCAACTCCACAATCTTGACGGAGGCTCCCAAGTGACACCTAACCAATCTAGGAGACACCACTCTTCAAAAGGTAATAGATGGTGTGTTGATGATGAACTCCTTGCTCTTGTGCTTCAAATGATAGTCTCCCCAACACTCAATTCTCTCTCATAGGATTGGATATGGTGGAAAGATGATTTGAGTGGAAAGCAACTTGGGGAAGGCTAGAGATCAAGATTCATATGGTTGGATTGGAATATCTTGGCCTCAACACATGAGTAGGTGGTTTCTCTCAGAAAATGAATGCTGGAAGTGTAGGCATGTTCTAATGGCTTTCCTCACGAATGAGGAGAGGCTGGAGGGGTATATATAGCCTCCACACAAAATCTAACCGTTACACGCAATTTACCAAACTCGGTAGGACCAAATCATAAAACTCGATCAGACCGATTTAGTTGATAATGTGACCGTTAGGCATTTCGGTGGGACCGATATGATCAACTCGGTGGGACCAATGTGCAAGGGTTAGGGTAAATCCTCATCTCGGTTTGACCGACTACACAAACTCGGCGGGACCGATTTTGGTCATAAGCAAAACAGAGAGTTGGTCAAGCAAACTCGGTGGTACAAATTACATCTTCTCGGTGAGACCGAAATTATTGCAATAGGCAACAGTGAGTTTGCAAGCCCATCTCGGTGAGACCGAGATCCCATCGGTGAGACCGAATTGATTAGGGTTTCTGGCAGTGGCTATGGCAAGTGAACTCGGTTGCGCCGGATAGATCAAATCGGTGGGGCCGAGTTTGAATTTTGGTTTGAGACATATGTGGATATGAGAAAGTGGTTGAGGGCTTTGGAGCACATCACTAAGCACTTTGAGCAAGCAAGCCGTTAAGCAACACCTCATCCCCTTTTAATAGTATTGGCTTTCCTATGGACTCAATGTGATCTTTGATCACCAAAATAGAAAATGTAGAGTATTGAGCTTTGAGCTTGAGCCAATCCTTTGTCCTTAGCATCTTGAAAGGGTTCCACATCCTCTTGTCCATGCGAATCCACTGTTGGACTTATCTGAAATATACTAGATAAAAGTATTAGTCCAACAAGAGATATGTTGACAATAATTACCAAAATCACCCAGGGGCACTTGTGCTTTCACTGCGAGATCCCATCTTGGAGCCTTTTTTGGCACCCTGCCGGAAGGGGATTCGATCATGGAGGGCATCTACATCAACCCTATTGCCCTAGCGATGAAGCGTGAGGAGTTTACCACAGACCTACGGGTCCATATCTAGTAGCTAGGTGTCTTTTTCTCCCTCTTTGATCTTCAATACCATGTTCTCCTCGATGTTCTTGGAGTTCTATCCGATGTAATATTCTTTTGCGGTGTGTTTTCAAGATCCGATGAATTGTGGATTTATGATCAGATTATCTATAAATATTATTTGAATCTTATCTGAATTCTTATATGCATGATTAAATATCTTTGTAATTCTCTTTGAATTATTGGTTTGGTTTGGCCAACTAGATTGATTCTTCTTGAAATGGGAGATGTGCTTAGTTTTGGGTTCAATCTTGCGGTGTCCTCACCTAGTGACGAAGTAGGGGTAGCGAGGCACGTATTGTATTGTTGCCATCAAGGGTAAAAAGATGGGGTTTTCATCATAGTGCTTGAGTTTATCCCTGTACATCATGTCAGCTTACTTAAGGCGTTACTCCGTTCTTATGAACTTAATACTCTAGATGCATGCTGGACAACGGTCGATGTGTGGAGTAATGTAGTAGATGCAGAATCATTTCGGTATACTTGACATGGATGTGATGCCTATATTCATAATCATTGCCTTGGATATCATCAGGACTTTGCGCTTTTCTATCAATTGATTGACAGTAACTTGTTCACCCACCGTATGTTTTCTTTCAAGAGAGAAGCCTCTAGTGAAACCTATGGCCCCAGGTCTATTTACCCTCATATATTTTCAGATCTATAAAACCAAAAATCCAAAAATATCTTGCTACAATTTGTTTACTTTTATTTTGTTTACATTTTAGTAATCTTTTATATCTATCTCTATTATATCACATCCTTGCAAGTGACCGTGAAGGGATTGACAACCCCTTTATCGCGTTGGGTGCAAGTGTTTCATTGTTTGTGCAGGTGCATAGATTGGAGACTTGTTCGTACATCCTACTGGATTGATACATTGGTTCTCAAACTTAGGGAAATACTTATCTCTACTTTGCTGCATCACGCTTTCCTCTTCAAGGGAAAAACCAACGCAAGCTCAAAAAGTAGCAGGAAGAATTTCTGGCGCCGTTGCCGGGGAGGTTCTACGTCAAGCGTACCAAGTACCCATCATAAACTATCATCTCTTACATTACATTATTTGTCATTTGCTTCACGTTTTTCTCTCCCCAACTTCTAAAACCTTTTTAGAAAATCACAAAAATATTTGCCTTTTTATTCGCCCTTCTTCCGTTTTTCTTTTCATTTGCCTTCCGTTTGCTTGTGTGCTAGATCACCTGCTTGCTTCTATGGATCAACCCAAGAGCCTTGATCCTTATTATAGGAAGTTGGAAGAGATTGAAAATAATGCTAAAAGCTTCATGTCCTTACAATTTGAGCATAATAGTTTCTTTAGGAATGAGCTTAAAGAACAAAAGACCATGATGGAGTATATTAATAAAGAGCTTGATGACGTTACTAAGGAATTTTATGGTCTTAAATCTCAATTTTCTCATCTTGAAAACTTAGTAGGTCAAATTTCCGATAAACAAAACCCGTTGGTAAATAAGATGGCCACTAAACCGGAGTCTTTAAATAATGATGAAGATCTTAAAATGCTTGAGGTGACTCCTATTGAATCTTTGTTTTCAAATATAAATCTTGATAAAAGTGGGATTGGAGAGGTCAAAACTTTAAATAGCAATGAACCCACTCTTTTAGATTTCAAGGACTTTAATTATGATAATTGTTCTTTGATAGATTGTATTTCCTTGTTGCAATCCATGTTGAATTCTCCACATGCTTATCATCAAAATAAGGCTTTTACTAAACATTTCGTTGATGCTATGACGAAATCTTTTGAAGAAAAACTTGAGTTGGAAGTTTCTATCCCTAGAAAGGTTTATGATGAGTGGGAACCTACTGTTAAGATTAAAATTAAAGATTATGAGTGCTTTGCTTTGTGTGATTTGGGTGCTAGCGTTTCCACTATTCCAAGAACTTTATGTGATGTGTTAGGTTTCCATGAATTTGATGATTGTTCTTTGAATTTACATCTAGCGGATTCCACTATTAAGAAACCTATGGGAAGGATCAATGATGTTCCTATTGTTGCAAATAGGAATTATGTGCCCGTAGATTTCTTGTGCTTAATGTATATTGCAATCCTGCATGTCCTATTATTCTTGATAGACCTTTCCTTAGAATGATTGGTGCAGTTATTGATATGAAAGGAGACATTAGATTTCAATTTCCGTTAAGGAAGGGCATGGAACACTTTCCTAGAAATAAAATTAAGTTGCCATATGAATCTATTATGATAGCTACTTATGGATTAAATACCAAATATGATAGCACCTAGATCTATGTTTTATGCCTAGCCAGGGGCGTTAAACAATAGCGCTTGTTGGGAGGCAACCCAATTTTATTTTTTTATTTTTTGTTTTTGGTTCTGTTCTTGAATAAGTACACATTATTACCTCTATAGTAATTGTTCTTTGGTGTTTTTAATTAGTGTTTGAGCCAAGTAAAGCCTTTGGGATACTTTGGTATATCATTGATTTGATCTTGGTGAAAAACGGAAACTTTTGCACCCAGTAACAAAATTGTTCAAATACAGAGAAGCGCGATAAAATCCTAATTTTTCTACACAAGATTGATATATGAATTTCCTCTATTGTACTAATTTTTTAGAATTTTTGGAGTTACAGAAGTATACGTAGTTTCCAGATTACTATAGACTATTCTGTTTTTGATAGATTCTGTTTTCTATGTGTTGTTTGCTTATTTTTATGAATCTATGGGTAGTATCGGGGGGTTTGAACCATGGAGAAGTTGGAATACAATAGATATTACATGGATATAAATAAAGAATGAGTTCACAACAGTGCCAAAAGTGGTGATTTATTTTCTTATATTAACGGATCTCATGAGTTTTGTGTTGAGTTTTGTGTTGTGAAGTATTCAAGTTTTGGGTAAATATTTGATGGGCTATGGAATAAGGAGTGGCAAAAGCCTAAGCTTGGGGATGCCCAAGGCACCCCAAGGTAATATTCAAGGACAACCAAGCATCTAATCTTTGGGATGCCCCGGATGGCATCCCGTCTTTCGTCTTCAATCCATCGGTAAATTTACTTAAGGCTATATTTTTATTCGCCACATGATATGTGTTTTGCTTGGAGCGTCTTGTATGATATGAGTCTTTGCTTTTTAGTTTGTGATACGTCTCCAACGTATCTATAATTTATGAAGCATTCATGCTATTTTATTATCTGTTTTGAATGATTATGGGCTTTATTATACACTTCTATATTATTTTTGGGACTAACCAATTAACCGGAGGCCCAACCCATATTGTTGTTTTCTTGCCTATTTCAGTGTTTTGAAGAAAAGGAATATCAAACGGAGTCCAAACGGAATGAAACATTCAGGAGCGTGATTTTTGGAATGAACATGATCCAGGAGACTTGGAGTTCACGTCAGAGAAGCTTCGAGGAAGCCACGAGGGTGGGGTCGTGCCCCCTGTCTTGTGGGCCCCTCGAGACTCCCCCGACCGACTTCTTTTGCCTATATATTCCCATATACCCTAAAACTATCGGAACAGAAGATAGATCGGGAGTTCCGCTGCCGCAAGTCTCTGTAGCCACCAAAAGTCAATCGGGACCCTGTTCCGGCACCCAGCCGGAGGGTGGATCCCTCACCGGTGGCCATCTTCATCATCCCGGCGCTATCCATCACAAGGAGGGAGTAGTTCACCCTCGGGGCTGAGGGTATGTACCGGTAGCTATGTGTTTGATCTCTCTCTCTCTCTCGTGCTCTCTCTATGGCACGATCTTGATGAATCGCGAGCTTTGCTATTATAGTTGGATCTTATGATGTTTCTCCCCCTCTACTCTCTTGTAATGGATTGAGTTTTCCCTTTGAAGTTATCTTATCGGATTGAGTCTTTAAGGATTTGAGAACACTTGATGTATGTCTTGCCGTGCTTATCTATGGTGACAATGGGATATCACGTGATCCACTTGATGTAGGTTTTGGTGATCAACTTGCGGGTTCGGCCCATGAACCTATGCATAGGGGTTGGCACACGTTTTCGTCTTGACTCTCCGGTAGAAACTTTGGGACACTCTTTGAAGTACTTTGTGTTGGTTGAATAGATGAATCTGAGATTGTGTGATGCATATCGTATAATCGTGCCCACGGATACTTGAGGTGACAATGGAGTATCTAGGTGACATTAGGGTTTTGGTTGATTTGTGCCTTAAGGTGTTATTCTAGTATGAACTCTATAATAGATCGAATGGAAAGAATAGCTCTATGTTATTTTACTATGGACTCTTGAATAGATAGATCAAAAAGGATAACTTTGAGGTGGTTTCATACCCTACCATAATCTCTTCGTTTGTTCTCTGCTATTAGTGGCTTTGGAGTGACTCTTTGTTTCATGTTGAGGGATTGTTATGTGATCCAATTATGTTATTATTGTTGAGAGAACTTGCACTAGTGAAAGTATGAACCTTAGGCCTTGTTTCCACGCATTGCAATGCCGTTTACACTCACTTTTATCATTAGTTACCTTGCTGTTTTTATAATTTCATATTACAAATACCTTTATCTACCATCCATATTGAACTTGTATCACCATCTCTTCGCCAAACTAGTGCACCTATACAATTTGCCATTGTATTGGGTGTGTTGGGGACACAAGAGACTCTTTGTTATTTGGTTGCAGGGTTGTTTGAGAGAGACCATGTTCATCCTACACCTCCTACGGATTGATAAACCTTAGGTCATCCACTTGAGGGAAATTTGCTACTGTCCTACAAACTTGTGCACTTGCAGGCCCAACAACGTCTACAAGAAGAAGGTTGTGTAGTAGACATCAAGCTCTTTTCTGGCGCCGTTGCCGGGGAGGTGAGTGCTTGAAGGTATATCTTTAGATCTTGCAATCAAATCTTTTAGTTTCTTGTTTTATCACTAGTTTAGTCTATAAAAGAAAACCAACAAAAAAATGGAATTGAGTTTGTCTCATACGCTTCATCTTTTTAATATCTTTCGTGAAAATGATGGAAAGGAAAATTATGCTCAAGTGCTAGAAGAAGAAATCTATAAAATATTTTGCACTCAATCTTTGAATGATGAGCATGATTGCAATGTTGTTAGTATGAACTCTTTGAATATCCATAGTACTAATGATGATTGCACTAGTTATGATGAAAATGTCTCCTATAAGCATGCCAATTTTTGTGGAGTGCATTGGGTTTGCAAGTACACACCAAATAGGGAAGATATATATTGCAAGTGGCATAAACATTTAGAAACTAAATTGTTGCAAGGAAGGCTAGACGTTTGTGCTGAAAAATTCAATATTTTTCGCCATCATTGTGAACTTTGCAATGAACATGGTCATTTAAATCTCCAATGCAAATTGTTTCATGACCGAATTGTGTCCAAAAATTGTGATAACTTGATTACCCTTGAGCATCATAAAGAGCTTAGTCTTCTTTTGGGGTATGAAGAAATGAAACATATAACTGAGGGTATTCCAAAATTTAATCTTGATAGATTTGTTGATTTTGATCTAGAGGAAATTTATATGTACTGTGAACTGAATTGCATTGAAAATCCTTATATTGCCAATTACATAAAGAAAATAAAGCAAATAAAAGATGATGAGAATACTAATGAAAGGGAAGAGACTTCCCAATATCCTCCTATTATTTCTTATGATGAATCAGGTAACAAGGAGGAGCTTTCTATTCAACCAATCTCATCAATAAGGAGCTCAAAGAAGAGGGTTGAACCCACACATAATGTGAAGAAGAAAAATAAAAGAAGGTGCAACAAAAGTAAAAAGGTATCCCTCCCAAATGATGTTGCTCCTACTACTCATTGTGATGATGATAATTGCTATACTATTGGTGCTATCCATATTATTAATGATGAGAGTGATTATGCTTATGATATGAAAAGGCCCATGCTTGGGGAAGCGGTGTTTGATGAGGATGACATATTTGAGAATATATTTGCTGCAATTAATGTTTGTACCAATCTTGGGGATGCTATGTTTAATGAAGATGATATTTCTAGTCTCCCAAGTTTTGATATGCAAAGTTGTTATGATGATAGCATGCCTCTTACTTATGATTATACTGATGAAAGTGGGTTTGGAAGAGTGTCAACTTTAGGAAGTAATGATCCCACTATTTTAGAGGATGTTGAATCTTAGTGTCATGAATATGAAAGTGGATTTGGAAGAGTGTCAACTTTATTTAGTGATGATTCCACTACCTTGGAAGAGGTTTCAATCAATTATGATGAGAACAAAGTTGCTACTTATGATGATTATTGTGATGATACTTATGCTATAAAAAGTAATGATGATTATTGTCGGTGTCAAAACCGGCGGATCTCGGGTAGGGGGTCCCGAACTGTGCGTCTAGGCGGATGGTAACAGGAGACAAGGGACACAATATTTTTACCCAGGTTTGAGCCCTCTTGATGGAGGTAAAACCCTACTCCTGCTTGATTAATATTGATGATATGTGTAATACAAGAGTGGATCTACCACGAGATCAGAGAGGCTAAACCCTAGAAGCTAGCCTATGGTATGATTGTTGTTCGTCCTACGGACTAAAACTCTCCGGTTTATATAGACACCGGAGAGGTCTAGGGTTACACAGAGTCGGTTACAATGGGAGGAGATCTTCATATCGTATTGCCAAGCTTGCCTTCCACGCCAAGGAAAGTCCCATCCGGACACGGGACGGAGTCTTCAATCTTGTATCTTCATAGTCCGGGTGAGAGAGTCCCGGATTAGGGGGTGTCCGGATAGCCGGACTACCATCATCAGCCGAACTATCATCGGCCGGACTATCATCATCATCGACCGGACTCCAAGACTATGAAGATACAAGATTGAAGACTTCGTCCCGTGTCCGGATGGGACTTTCCTTGGCGTGGAAGGCAAGCTTGGCGATACGGATACGTAGATCTCCTACTATTGTGACCGACTCTATGTAACCCTAGCCCTCTCCGGTGTCTATATAAACCGGATGGCTCTAGTCCGTAGGAAACAACAACAACAACCATTACAATCATACCATAGGCTAGCTTCTAGGGTTTAGCCTCCTTGATCTCGTGGTAGATCCACTCTTGTAAACATCCAAAATATCAATATCAATCAAGCAGGACGTAGGGTTTTACCTCCATCAAGAGGGCCCGAACCTGGGTAAAACATCGTGTCCCTTGCCTCATGTTACCATTGATCCTAAGACGCACAACTTGGGACCCCCTACCCGAGATCCGCCGGTTTTGATACCGACATTGGTGCTTTCATTGAGAGTTCCGCTGTGTGATCGGCGAAAGGATCAATGGCTCGACTGCAGGTCAACTGCGACGTCGGCTTCTTCGTCACCAGCTCGACTGGTCACCTTGGCTTGACCGAGGACTGCGCCCTACCTCCGATCGTCATGTTTGGATGAAGGCCTTCATCAAACACCAACTCCGATCTCTATCAAGATCATGGAGGAGTCATCCATGGAGCTCGGGGGCTCAACATCAACATTGCCCTCAGGCGACCGTGCTGTTTTTCTGGACAACAAACTTGTATCCGCCGCCACCGCCGCCTCGAGTGTCGCCTAAACGATTACTTCGGTGGAATTACGCGGAATTAAGTCTACCACAACCCTGCAAAAATTTCGTCGAGTTCCGATGGAGGAATCTCCGGCGATCTCCGATATACCGGAGCCCTGTTGATTCTGGACGAGAATCCGGACGAGTTTAGGGCGTGGTATCTAGCGTCTAGCTCGGATGTCCTTTGGAGGATCCAACCGTTGATTTGCTGCGGAATCCCCTTATCTACCACCTGCCAAACATTCAGCTCGATCCGACCGTCCAAACTCCGGGAAACTTCCGATTAGTGCATCACTTTTTGGATCTGTTTTCTGTGCGAAAACAAATCCAACCCGAGTTCGTCTTTTTTATGAACGGGATTTCGGACATCCTTTTTGAAGGAAGTTTTGTATGGGGTATTGTGTTTTGTTCCTGAACACATCCCACTAACTTTAAGATCTTTTGAACATGATCTTCAACATCATGCTGGTGTCAAACCAGTCCGGCAATATTGCTCCACGGCTGCTGACCTGCGCTAGACACGTCGTCACTTTGTTGAGCCAGGCTCAACTTCTTCGGATCATCATCTTGGCAAGCCGAACAAGAGTCCGGCATCGCGAAGGATAAATCATCACCAACATCGCTGCCCCACGGATTACACGGAGCGGGCATACCGGCATCGACGCACGGTCGCTTCATCAAGCCGGCATCGACCACGTCACGACCTGCATCGGCAGGGCCGCACTATTGCTTCTTCAAGCTGGTGTCCATCACGCCAACCTACTTCGACATCTCGGCTGGACCGGGGGCTTCGCCATCTCTTCATCAACCTACTCCGGACACTTCGGCGTCACTAGCCGACCAGGCATGGGTGCGCGGATCGAGTCCCAATTTTAGGAATCACCTTTCTTCGGATTGCTACAACAAATAAACCAGGTGCTATTAATCCTAGTATTTCTTTTTGCCTGTTTGGGTTAAATTTTTCCCAAGGAATTATTACTCTGGTTAGTCCAGCATATGTACACAGGTCTATCAAATGGTGGCCGCATTATCGACGGTCGCATGATGGTTCGGTCAGTTTCCGTACACAGTTCGGAGAACGCCGCATCCGGAACTCGGACCGACCTGTGAATCCAGGCTTTGCCACGCCTTTATTGCATTACACCGATGACCTGCATCGACATCGACTTCGGCGCTAGGCCATATTTCTTTTACTACTCACTTTGCATAAATTATTTATTATGCAACATTTTTTAATTCCTATTATTACTATTATCCCCGGTCTGCATTATTTTTTGTGCACAGGAAAATGATCCAGCGGGACTATATCCTTTGACGTCACCTCTGCTGGACGGGGGGCTTCGTCAACACTTCATTACCACATGCCGGGGACTTCGGCATCACTCTGCCGTCCTGCATTGACCGTGCTATGTCACCACTTCGGAGTGCCGAGCTCCTTGCTTCGCCACCTCGGGACCGGCTTGGGGGATGGAACCTTGTCCCGCATCAAGCTCGGACCGCATCGTCAATACCGAACACATTAACCAGCTAAGTTGCCTTCATGCTCAAAGTTTTAAATTTCTAACTTGTGTTCGGTTCGACTAAGAATTATACTTTTTTGTAAAAAAGTTGCTTGTAAAAATTTTCCTTGTCGAAACTTTGTTCGCACACACTTGACGTGCTACCCGCGCTCATTATACCTGGGGGCTTCTTTAACAGAAGCTTATTAATACGGGCTTTATGCCCAGCACATGTGTCACACTTCCGCATGTACCTTTTATTCACCATTATATGCATCGATATGACTTAAGTTTTGGCCAAGCTGGGTTGCCTGGCTCCTGTGCTTACCCCTACGTTCCCGATTGTTCGGCTAGGTGGTAAAGGGAGCACCTCTACGATTGTTACTGCCGGGTCAGCCGGATGTGTACCTCAGACTGGGTGAAGCTGAAAGCTAGCGTTCTTAAGGGAATACTCGGTCGGTGAACTAAAAGATGATTTCTTACCTATTTATTTACCTGCCCCTAGATGTTTTTCTGCTCTTTTCGCAGTCCGGACATGCACTTTAGGGCATGCCTCCCAGGGAAAGGAACCCCTAACGGAACTATTCTCTCTGGAAGATGTTTCTTACTAACCATGTAATATAACATAACTAGTTGGGCACTTGTCTGATAAAGCACTAATGACCCCTACGCCTGGTCTCCACGCATGCCCCGGTTTTTATAACCGCGAGGGTATTCGGACACACTCCGGACTATTGGGTCCAGGCGAAAAGGTCCGCTACGACAAATGATCTACAATCCGGCTAGAAGGCATTCTACATGTCACCTTACATTTTATAGTCAACTTTTACCCAAGTCGCTTGGGGGCTCTTATGTTTATTTGAGCCGTTTCATACTAAGTGTTTTTCTTCTTAGTCGTTGCAAAGTTAAAGCACGACAGAAGCACTTTTTTTCTAAAGTCCAATTTTCGGATTGGCACCGAACACTTGATCTTGTTCGGACGTCATGTTTTTACTGACGTTTTTTGGTTTTCCAAGCTTTTGGCACTTTTAACTATTTGTGTGTTTTCAGCACAAGTCTCGCAGTGCAACGCCGGACACCTTTAGAGATTCGGCAAAAACATTCTCGGATATTGCTATATATGCATCAACTTCGAATTGTGTCTTCGGTCAATAGTTGGGTTGCCCGGCTCCCGCGCTTGCCTCCTACGTTCCGCTTTGTTCAGCTAGGTGTGCAAAGGGAGAACCAGTGCGATTGTGCTTCCAGCTCGCATAGTCAAGCACCTCAGTGGAGAAAGCCGAAAACTGACTGTCACAATAGGTGTAAACTGGTTAGCAATCCGATGATTATATTAAATGACGGGCCATTCATAACATTGGCCGAAGTGTTTCCGGCTTGACCTCGACTGTCGCCGAACACTACCGGGGGCTATTAACTGGCCTCCCAAACTAAATCCTCGATCTTTTGCTCTTACATTGGAGCTGAGGTTTCATGATCATGCTTAGCATGACAACCCAAAGAAAGGAACCGATAGCGGGACTATTTTCTTTGGAAGACATTTCTTCTGTTAAACAGCAATATAACATATCTCTCTGCATACCTTTGTTTAGAAAGCCGTATGACCAGATTGCCTTGTTTGTCGTAAATCTTTGCCCTCATAAAGGCTTTATAAAGTAGGACAAACACTCCTCGGCTATCGGCCGAGGAGGTTGAAGCCCATGGTCGGTCAACAAAGTTTTGTACAATGTGGATCCGAATATTAATGACATAAAGTACTTGGATACATTGAGTCATTACACATAATTTGTGATTTTACTATGGATATTGATCCTTAATTCGGCCACCCGTGCCCACATTAAGGCTCGGGGGCTACTGGGCTTCGGGCTTATATTTACAAATATTAAAGGGGCACATTGATCCCCTGATCTGGTGTTGTCACCCGACCAGTGTCTCGGGGGCTACTGCATTGCTTGTTCTATGCAGAAAATCTTAAGTGCAATACAGTTTCCAAGGAGATTTTGATCCTCAGGTTGGTCGGCCGCACCCAACCCGAGTCTCGAGGACTGAGCACGCCGCTTTTTGTGTCCCGAAGTATTCTGCCGAGCTAGGACTTGATCCTCAGACCGATTTTGCAAATCAACCTGAGTCTCAGCAGCTACGGGGATCAGCGGTCTTATGTCATCCTTCAGGTGCATCTCGGGTTTTAGACCGATACATACCTTGAGGGCTACTGGCTATATATCTCGTCAGAGAATAAATTACATCAATAAAAAACATTGACCAAAAATCAGCCCATGACCGAGGTGCTTAACCACCTCGGAAGCAGTTCGACATATAGCTCGGATGCAAGTGGCTGGCTCCTTAGAGGGCATTTCCGGCATTAAGCTCGGTTAAACTCCTTCAAACTTCTTTGAACCAAGGTGATTTGTGACACCTCGGATAAAGTCCGGCGTTGGAGCTCGGATACATAGTCCGGCGTTGGAGCTCGGATACAGTCCGGCATTGGAGCTCGGATACATAGTCCGGCGTTAGATCTGGGAAGCAGTCCGGCATTGGTGCTCGGCTACAAAAGATACCTCGAATGCAGTCCGGCGTTGGAGCTCAGACGCAAGAGGACGTTGCCACCCGGGAACAACTTCAAACCCGAGGCATGGCATAAAAATAGAAAGGCATTGATAAAGGCCGTAAACTTAAAGGGGCTCCTCGGATACCCAACGCGTAAAATCGTCGAATGCATTTCGGCGATCCTCAAGATAGAAGATGAGAAGATTTGTTGAACCAGTTTTCAAGACCGGCAACCGAAGATGAAGAACAGTTCGGAAGAATCGAGGAGCGTCCCTAACTTGAAGACCGGTTCAGGGGGCTACTGAGGGAGTCCCGGATTAGGGGGTGTCCGGATAGCCGGACTACCATCATCGGCCGAACTATCATCGGCCGGACTATCATCATCATCGATCGGACTCCAAGACTATGAAGATACAAGATTGAAGACTTCGTCCCGTGTCCGGATGGGACTTTCCTTGGCGTGGAAGGCAAGCTTGGCGATACGGATACGTAGATCTCCTACTATTGTAACCGACTCTATGTAACCCTAGCCCTCTCCGGTGTCTATATAAACCGGATGGCTCTAGTCCGTAGGACATAACAACAACAACAACCATTACAATCATACCATAGGCTAGCTTCTAGGGTTTAGCCTCCTTGATCTCGTGGTAGATCCACTCTTGTAAACATCCACAATATCAATATCAATCAAGCAGGACGTAGGGTTTTACCTCCATCAAGAGGGCCCGAACCTAGGTAAAACATCGTGTCCCTTGCCTCCTGTTACCATTGATCCTAAGACGCACAGCTTGGGACCCCCTACCCGAGATCCGCCGGTTTTGATACCGACACCGGGAGTCCGGCCAGAGGTCATAGTCCGGCCATCCGGACACCCCCTAATCCAGGACCCCCTCAGTAGCCCCTGAACCAGGCTTCAATGACGACGAGTCCGGCGCGCAAATTGTCTTCGGCATTACAAGACGGGTTCCTCCTCCGAATACTTCATAGAAGATGTTGAACACCAGGATAGTGTCCCACTCTGCAAAACAAGTTCCACATGCCACCATAGAGAGAATAATATTTGCACAAATCTAATCTGCTGACGTATTCCGCAGCGTGACGCCATGTCACGACCAAGCTTTTATTCGAATCATTTTACTGTTCCGCCTCAGCGCGTTTAGCGAGGCGGTTTCCTTGGCACGTCTTGTCAAAGCAGAGATCGTGTCCCCTTATTCCGGGATTCTCATCAATACGGGCGTGGGTAACCCAACCGTGCCTTTGGTATGACTCCCTAATTGAAAGCGAGTCTCAAACAGTTATGGGGAGGGCTCTTGGTATTCAACTCCTTTATAAAGGGACCAAGGCTCAACTCCCTTCTTCTCAATCCAATCGAATCCGCTCCTTGCTTCGAGTTCCAACACCCAAAGCTCTAGTTTTAGGCGCTTCGGACCTTCGACGATGTCTGGCTCCGACCTTCAAGGCCGGTGGATGCCTTCCTCCGTTACGGAAGAAGATGTGTGAAATCTGAGAGATGCCAGGTATCTAACTGGCGAAATCTCGCATAGGCTGCCTGCTCAAGGGCAGGCCATTCCCACTCCCCAGCCCGGTGAGAGCGCGGTGTTCGCATCTCACTTCCTTCAGGGGCTAGGCTTCCCAGTTGATCCCTTCGTGAGGGGGCTTATGTTTTATTATGGGCTGGAGTTCCACGACTTAGCTCCGGAGTCCATCCTCCAAATCTCATCATTCATTGTCGTGTGTGAGGCCTTCCTCCATATCACTCCTCACTTCGGATTGTGGCTAAGAACCTTCAAGGTGGAACCGAAGATGATCGAGGGGTAGCACGCTGAGTGCGGAGGAGCTATAATAAGCAAGATGGCCGAAGCTCCATGGCCCGAGGGCTCTTTTCAAGAGGAGTTTGGCTTATGGCAACGGGACTGGTTTTACATCACAGCCCCCAGGGGCACCACATGGGTGGCGCCACCTACTTTTCGCTCGGGTCCCCCACCACGGCTAGCATCATGGGTTAATGAAGGACTTATCTGGGGGCCGCCCAAAGACATGCCCTTGCTGCAGGACCGCATTCGAGATCTTCTAGAAAGAGATATCAATTTGACCGTAGTGGCGCAAGTTATGCTGATTCGCCGCACACTACCCTGCAAACGTCGACCTCTCCGCCTGTGGGAATTTAATCCGGAAGGACCGCGAGTCCTCCAACATTTCATGGGTGCGACACCCGTGGAGATGTACAAATTATTCTTCGGATCACAAGCAAGGTGTCCGGATTTGTCCGAGGACGCAGGTCTGAGCTGCAATCGCTCGGATGCTAAGGTAAGTAGCCCCGTATTTGGACACACCATCCGTGTTTTCATCACAAAGTTACCCTTAACAGAGTTGTCCTTTGAACAGGAGTGGATAGTGAAGGCAAAGCTTATCAGGCGTCCAGCCCCCCTGCCCGAGACCGTGCCGAATCCCATGCTAACCAGGATGCTGGAGGTCGCGCTTTTGGCGGAAGTCGAAGGGGGGAACCAAGGAGCTACCGCCTCCGCGAAGGAGGCTGTTAGGAAGGGAAGAATCAAAAATTCCCCCGACCAGGGAAAGAAAAGGACTGCCTCTGAAGACCCGGAGGTGATGGCCTCAAAACGGGGGAAGAAATCTTTGCCAGAGGGTTTGGCACCGGAGAACGCCCCGGCCAAATCGCCCCCTAAAGGGGACCCGCTCTCCCCCGAGACGTAAGTGAAGGGAGGGATTTCATAATGAATGACACTCCTATTTTTTTCCTAAGGAAGATAACCGAAACATTACCTTGCAGTTCGGATCTCAACCCTTCTCAGCAGAGCTCATCTTCAGGGGATCTTCGTCCGGAGTTGATAGAGAGCGAAATGCCTCCCCTTGTTGCACCGTCTCACGAGGCAGGCGACCCCGAGGTGTCGTCTCGGAGGGTTTTCTGAAGTCCGGACCCTGGAAAAGGTCGTCAGGCTAGTCCGGCACCCTCTGGTGCGCAGTCGGAGAGGCTGAAGGATCTGCTTGGGACGGCGTCCATCTCAGAAGAACACCGTATGTTGATGAATACGGTGATTGGAAGGGTTTCATCCGCGGAAAGCGGATTGTACGAGGCTGCCAGGAGTTTACTAACAGGCTTTAAGGTACGCAAAAGGTGTACCTTTTGGTAGAGCCGCATATTAAATGCGCCCTGTATAAATAGTAGCCCCTGAGACTCTGTGTGTCGTCAAGAGTGACGGCGCACAGAGGATCATAACCCCAGGTATAATATGCCGCCTTTTCCATGAAGGTGGCGAGGCGTTCGGTGGCTAGCCGGACTGATGAATCTGCCGAGCTAAAGCGGCAACTTGATGTAGCAGATGCCGACATCGCGCTTGTAAATAAGCGGCTAGACGAGGCACAAGGTATGTTCCAAAGACACCTGGTAAGAGGAGCTCGATGCTTGGGCCTTATATATATGTGCTTAATGTAGATGGTGCTGCTGCCGTGGAGAACCTTCGGGTGGAACTTGCCCGAGCCAAGGAGCAAGCAAGGAGAAGTGATGTGGCTGCCGTTAAAGCGGCTGAAGAGCTAAAAGCCGAAAAGGCTACTCACTGCCAGAGCAAGAAGGTAATAGCCGAGATGGCCATAAAATTGAAGGATGCTACCGACCGCTGTAGATTTCTTGAACAAGAAGATAGGGCGGCTCAGAAGGACCTTGAAAAGATCACTGCCGAAGCCAAGGATATTCGCTCTGCAATGAGAGCTATGAAGGAGGAGCTGCGTCAGGCCGGAGATATCACGGCTGGAAAGCCCTATATGCCGCGGATGAAGTTCGGAGACCCCAAGTATGCTCCGTTAGAACGGCAGTGGAGTGCGGAAAACAGTTATCTGGATTTAGCAGCTAGTGCGGTGGACGCGACCGAACACTTCCGCGGCCGAGGTGACCATGGATTGGAAGAGCTTTTTTGGTCGCAGTTCCACAATCCAGAACGCCCACTTTCGGTATCTGACCGTTTGGCCGCCTGGGCGGAGCTGAACATGTTATCCGGACTCGCCATGAGGTATGTTGCGAGTCATCTGTGGCCGGAGAAGCCGGAGCCGAAGAGTTATTTTGGCTTGGTGCAGCAGTTCCTTGGTTCGGTGCCGCATGCTGATGCAATGAAGAGGTCGGCGTGCATAGAGGGCGCACAGATGGCTCTTGCCCGTGTCAAAACATACTGGGCGGATATGAAGGCCAGTGTTGTTGCATCCTGGGATTCGGACGAAAGCCGAGTACCTACCAAGCACTACTTTGAGGAAGTTCTTCATGGCGCTCGTTTAATAGAGTCGCAGTGCTCGAAGGATGTTGTGTTCGAATAGTGTGTACTATTGTAAAACGAATATTTTGATGGAATATAAAGGCTTTTTATACTTGTGCTTGCAAGAATTATGATGCCTCCTGTGCGGCCGTTTAATGTATATACGTGTATATAACCTGAAAGATGGCAGTCGTTGGCTTCAGCCCCCACGCATAGAATGCGGGGGTGTTCGCAAAAAGGCGCCCTTTTCACACTTAATCCAACATCTTGGTCCTATAAAGGAGGTGGTGGCGCGGCGAACTAGGCAACCGGACTATAATGCTTTATCACTTTCACTTAGCCATAGGAGTTTGACAGTGGGGCTACTGAATAGCCCCTAGGGGCACCGCGCTCACCCAAATTCGGGGCGCGAGTGTGCCTGACAGGGAAGCGGTCCTTCGTTAATGTGGAGGAATCCTAAAGATTCCGAAAGTCATCGAGTGGTTGACCAGTCTCTCGCTATATCATGACAGTCAATTTTCGGCTTTCTCTACTGAGGTGCTCGCCTGGCCGAACCGGGGCACAATCACAGTAGTTCTCCTGGTGCCGCGTTAGCCGATGTAACGGAACGTAAGGCAGCAAAACACAGGAGCCGGGCAAACCCAACATTTGACCCAAGACATGATTCGGAGCTAATGCATATAGGGCCAAACTCGCGACGCCGAACACTCCCTAAGGTATTCGGTCTTTATGAAGACGGGCCAAAATAGAGCCCTTGGTAAAAAAGCCCCTGGTGTCCAGGTACGTGCAAAAAATTCTGGCGTGGCCACATGCCAAGACGCCAGCCTCCTCCTCGGTTATAGTAAGAACCGGGGGATGTTGTCAACAAGAGATAGTAAAAAAGGTTTACGCAGGGTCTTAATCTGAAAAGAATCCTTGAAACGGGTCCCTGCTGCACGTCTGCGCCTGTGTTTCCGTTGTGCCGTATCCTGGACGGGCATAGCACGATGTTCGTCTGCGAAAGAGAGGAACTTCGTAAAAAATAAGCATGCGAGAAATCTATATTAAAATAAACAAAATATAGTTGGAGCAAGAATTGAGCCGTATTGTCTTCAAGCGTGAACACGCGGAGCCCCTTGTACGGGGTTATGCGGCTATTAAGCATATGTACGTTTATGCCGGACTCGTCGAGCCGTGTCCGGGCTAGCAGGGCTGGATTAGTGGGCAGCTATCCAGGCGGCCACACCTTTGCCCGTACTTTGGGGGTTGATTTATATTCCCCTGTAATGAAATGATGCCTCGTGGACCGGGCATTTTAAGTGTAAGGGATGCATAATGCGGTATTGCGTTAAAGCGGGCGAAAGCTTCACGTCCCAGTAGCGCTTGATAGCGACTTACGAATGGGGCGATGTGGAATGTTAGCTTTTCGCTTCGGAAGTTGTCGGGTGAGCCGAACATGACTTCTAATGAAAGGGAACCCATACTTTGGGTATCTGGACCCGGCGTGACTCCTTGAAAGGAAGTGTTGCCATGGCGGATTATAGCCGGGTTTACCCCTAGTTTGCGGATTGTATCCTGATATAACAGGTTCAAGTCACTGCCGTCGTCCATAAGGACCTTTGTAAATTGGAGTCCATTAATGATCGGATTCATGTCCAAGGCAGTCCAGCCTGCGTTCCGGGCTCCTCTGGAGTAATCCTGATGATCAAAGGTGATTGGTTGTAACTACCAGTGGCGGTGCTCCTCTAGGGCTGGCCGTACGGCGCGTGTCTTCGTAAGCGCCATTCTGTTTTTCCCTTTTGTCATCTGAAGTGAATTTACTGTCTTGACTTCTTGTGGGAACTTCTTTTGTTCTCCGGTGTTCTGCTTGTGGGGTGCGTCGTCATCCTCGCTTAGTGTGTCGAGCCCCTTGTGTTCGGCATTGAGTTTGCCGGACTGCTTGAAGACCCAACAATCTCTGTGGGTATGGTTTGCAGGTCTCCCAGGAGTACTGTAGATTTGACATATTTTGTCCAAGATTTTGTTGAGGTTGGATAGCTCGTCCCTGTCATCTTTGGGGGGCGGCTTTTTCTGATTTTGCCGAGAGCTTTTGAATCCGGCGTTTACTGCCGTGCTCATCGGGCTGTTGTCCTTGATCCGGCGGGGTTCTTTGTTATGGGGCGGTTTCCCGTTCCCATCTCTGGGTTCGGATGTATTCGGGTCGCTGGTGCTGCTTCTTGCCAACCAGCTGTCCGCTCCTGCACAAAAGCGGGTCATGAGGCTTGTTAATGCGGCCATTGTTCTTGGATTTTCTTGGCTGAGGTGTCTGGCGAGCCATTCTTCTCGGATGCTATGTTTGAAAGCTGCTAGGGCCTCGGCGTCCGGACAGTCGACTATCTGATTCTTTTTAGTAAGGAATCTGTTCTAGAGTTTCCGGGCTGACTCTCCTGGCTGCTGAGTTATATGACTCAGATCATCTGCATCCGGAGGTCAGACATAGGTCCCTTGAAAATTTGCCCGGAAAGCATCCTCGAGCGCTTCCCAACTTCCCATGGTGTTTTCGGGAAGGCCTTTAAGCCAATGCCGGGCTGGTCCTTTGAGCTTAAGGGGTAAGTATTTTATGGCGTGGAGGTCATCTCCTTTGGCCATGTGTATGTGGAGGATATAATCCTCGGTCCAGACTCCAGGGTCTGTTGTTCCGTCGTATGCTTCTATGTTTACGGGCTTGAATCCCGCTGGAAATTCATGATCCAACACCTCATCGGTAAAACATAGGGGATGTGCGGCGCCCCTGTATTTAGGTGTGCCGCAATGTTCGGATATTTTTTGCGTTGCATTGCTCATTGGAGCTTGCTTTCTTGGCCCATAGATGGATCTGGTTGGGCCAGTTTTTTGATGCGAATTCTTGGACGGATCGCGCGCCGTATTGAGTGCGGCGCCCTTTGTTGCTTGAGATCGATCGTGGGGTCATCTATCCGACCTTGTGGCTTCCTTATTTTTTGACTGTGGGGGCTTTATGGCCTCTTCATCAAATTCCGGTAGTAGTTTCCGCTTCGGATAGCTCTTTGTGTGACGACTGTTGCCGTACTTGTGTGCGGTATTGAGTACTTTGCCCCATCTGATCCTGAGTGCATCTTTCGCTGCTTTGAGCCTCTGCTTCTGCTTTTTCAGGCTACATGCAGTGGCAACGAGCCTTTGGTGGAGGTTCTGATGTTCCAGCAATTTGTCTGGCGTGAGGTTATCCGGACTATTATCTTTCCCGGGGATGGGTTATTCGGATTGTCCACCCTGTTTGGATGGTTGCTCGATGGCGTGTTCGTCTTCCGTTGATTCATCCTGCTCTATGGCTGTGTCTTTGTCAAGGTGGGGCTTGGCCTTGCGCTTACGCTGCCGCTTTGATTGTTTTTCGAGGGAGCGATCCCTGGTTGCGCCCTTTTGATCCTCGTTGTCATTTCTGTTAGGTGTGTCCACCATGCATACATCATATGATGAGGTGGCTTTCCAGTGCCCTATAGGCGCTGGTTCTTGTTCGTCTCCTTTATCGGCATCCATACCGTCGATGTATTCGGAGTCGAAATCGAGCATGCCGGTTAGATCGTCGACAGTGGCTACCAAGTGGGTGGTGGGTGGGTTTCGAATTTCTTTGTCGTCCGCATCCCAACCATGCTGACCGTAATCCGGCCAGGGCTCTCCTGACAAAGAGAGAGACTTTAGTGAATTCAGGATATCGCCAAAGGGCAAGTGCTGAAAGACGTCCGTGGCGGTGAACTCCATGATCGGAGCCCAATCAGGTTCGATCGGAAGAGGTGCGGAATATAAGGAGTCCGTAGCGGAGTCCGACACCTTGGAGTCACGGGCCCTGCAAAGGACTAGGCTGGTATTCAGCTCTATCACCGTGGAGATTGCGGCTCCCGGGGTGGCGTCCAACCGTCCATCCCCGACTAGCGCAGTCGGCTCCGAACTAATGGTCGAAGCGGGCACCTGAGCGACGCTCTGGGCGTTGTCCGGCGGCCGAGCTAAATCATGCCCATCGTAACAGTGCGGCACGCTCGGCCGTGGCTCGAATCCATCGAAGATCAAGTCCCCGCGGATGTCGGCCGTGTAATTTAAGCTTCCAAACCTGACCTGATGGCCAGGGGCATAGCTTTCGATCTGCTCCAGATGGCCAAGCGAGTTGGCCCGCAGTGCGAAGCCGCCGAATACGAAGATCTGTCCGGGGAGAAAGGTCTCACCCTGGACCGCGTAATGATTGATGATCGAAGAAGCCATCGGGCCTAAAGGTGACGACACAGAGGAACTCTCAATGAAAGCACCAATGTCGGTGTCAAAACCGGCGGATCTCTGGTAGGGGGTCCCGAACTGTGCATCTAAGCGGATGGTAACATGAGACAAGGGACACGATGTTTTCCCCCAGGTTCGGGCCCTCTTGATGGAGGTAAAACCCTACTCCTTCTTGATTAATATTGATGATATGGGTAATACAAGAGTGGATCTACCACGAGATCAGAGAGGCTAAACCCTAGAAGCTAGCCTATGGTATGATTGTTGTTCGTCCCACGGACTAAAACTCTCTGGTTTATATAGACACCGGAGAGGGCTAGGGTTACACAGAGTCGGTTACAATGGGAGGAGATCTTCATATCGTATCGCCAAGCTTGCCTTCCAGGCCAAGGAAAGCCCCATCCGGACACAGGACGGAGTCTTCAATCTTGTATCTTCATAGTCCAGGAGTCCAGCTAGAGGTCATAGTCCGGCCATCCGGACACCCCTAATCCAGGACTCCCTCAATTGTATTTATAAAACTTGTCATGATTATGATTGCCCTTTTTCTGAACAATTACTCTTTTAATGTGGAAACAATTTATAGTATTCAAGTCTCTTATGATACTCCCACCATTCCTAATGAGAAGATTTTTGCTTATGTGGAGAGTAGTAAAATTTCTATGCAAGTAGATCATGAAAATAATGCTTTAGGTGCTGGTTATATTGTTGAATTCATTCATGATGCTACTTAAAATTGTTATGAGGGAAGAACATATGCTTGTAGGAATTGCAATAATATCAAGTTTCCTCTCTATGTGCTTAAAATCTTGAAGCTATGCTTGTTTTGCCTTCCTATGCTAGTTGATTATTGTTCCCATAAGTTGTTTGCTCACAAAATCCCTATGCATAGGAATTGGGTTAGACTTAAATGTGCTAGTCATATTCTTCATGATGCTCTCTTTATGTTTCAATTCTTATCTTTTATATGAGCATCATTGAAATCATCATGCCTAGCTAGGGGCGTTAAACGTTAGCGCTTGTTGGGAGGCAACCCAATGTTATTTTTGTTCCTTGCTTTTTGTTACTTTTTATTAATAAATAATTCATCTAGACTCTGTTTAGATGTGTTTTTATGTTTTAATTAGTGTTTGTGCCAAGTAGAACCTTTGGGAAGACTTGGGTGGAGTCTTTATGATCATGCTGTACAAAAAACAGAAACTTTAGCGCTCACGAGATTAGCTGCCATTTTTTTACTGGAGAGTGATTTTAGGTTGATTCTTTTTGCAGATGATTAATAGACAAATTCCTAAGGTCCACCAATTTATTTCATAATTGTTTGAGTTCCATAAGTATTCGAATGATACATATTACTACATACTGTTCTGTTTTTGACAGATTCTGTTTTCTATGTGTTGTTTGCTTATTTTGTTGAGTCTATGAGTAGTATCGGAGGGTATGAACCATAGATAAGTTGGAATACAGTAGGTTTAACACCAATATGAATTTAGAATGAGTTCATTACAGTACCTTAAAGTGGTGGTTTGTTTTCTTTTACTAACAGAGCTTACGAGTTTTGTCTTGAGTTTTGTGTGGTTGAAGTTTTCAAGTTTTGGGTAAAGATTCGATGGACTATGGAATAAGGAGTGGCAAGAGCCTAAGCTTGGGGATGCCCAAGGCACCCCAAGGTAATACTCAAGGACAACCAAGAGCCTAAGCTTGGGGATGCCCCGGAAGGCATCCCCTCTTTCGTCCTCGTTCATCGGTAACTTTACTTGGAGCTATATTTTTATTCACCACATGATATGTGTTTTTCTTGGAGCATCATTCTATTTTGTTAGTATTTGCTTTATGTTATTTAGAATAATGTTTTGCATCTCTAGTTTCAATAAAAATGTCAAGGATAGCCTTTACCATGCTTATTTTGCTAGTATACATGTTGTTGTTTCAAAACAGAAAGTTTACCGCTGTTGCAAAAATTCCCTAGAAAAGTCAGAGAGTGATATAATGTTGAATCTTTTTGCATATTGAGATACGACAAATCTTCTACAGCATAGTATTTTTCTCATAATTGTTGTAGTTAGGTAAGTATGATGAATTTTGCATTCTTTACAGACTATACTGTTTTGGCAGATTGCTGTTATGTTTGCATTGTTTGCATATGTTTGCTTGTTTAATGATTCTATTTGAGGATAGGAGTACTAAATATGCAGAGACATTTAGTATGCAATGTTGAATAATAATGTTAGTAATAGGTTACAGTAGAAAATGATAAGGTTTTTGCATTGTTTTATACTAACTTATCTCACGAGTTCTTGTTGAGTTTTGTGTGGATGAAGTTTTTGAGATTTAGGAAAACCGTCATATGAGAGGAATTAAGGAGACACAAAAGCTCAAGCTTGGAGATGCCCAAGGCACCCCAATATAATATTTCGAGAAGTCTCAAGCATCTAAGCTTGGGGATGCCCCGGTAGGCATCCCACCTTTGTTCTTCAACAACTATCGGTTAGTATCGCTTGAACCTAAGTTTTTGCTTCTTCAAATTGAGTCGTGCTATCCTTGCATTGTCATTTTATTTTGTTTTGCTTGCTATTTGAATACAATACCAAGATCTGAAATTCTTAAATGAGAGAGAGTCTTCATATAGCTACATAATTATGTAACTACTCATTGATCTTCACTTATATCTTTTTGGAGTAGTTTGTCATTTACTCGTGTGCTTCACTTATATCCTATGAGTAAATGGTTGAATAAGTTGAATGTCATAAATCTGAAATAATATATTTATCATTTTCTTATCCCATGGGGAGTAATGACTTCACATCTATGAACTAGAGGTTGTAAATTTATTGAAGGTTAGCAAGCATTGTATTGGTCATTTGAACAATTCATGAAAGAATATTGAAGGAAGAGAGATTTCACATATAAATATACTATCTTGGACATCTTTTATAATTGTGAGCACTCATTAAGTATGACATGCTAAAGAGTTGATGTTGGACGAGGAAGACAACGTAATGGGTTATGTTTTCTCACATCTCAGTTAAAGTATACTGTCATGGATCATTCAAACATGTTGAGCTTGCCTTTACCCCTCATGCTAGCCAAAATTCCTTGCACCAAGTAGAGATACTACTTGTTCTTCCAAATTTCCCTTAAACTAGTTTTGCCATGAGAGTCCACCATACCTACCTATGGATCGAGTAAGATCCTTCAAGTAAGTTGTCATCGGTGCATGCAATAAAAATTGCTCTCTAAATATGTATGATCTATTAGTGTGAAGAAAATAAGCTTTATATGATCTTGTTATGGAAGCAATATAAGCGACGGTGCATAATAAAGGTCCATATACAAGTGGCAATATAAAGTGACGTTCTTTTGCATTAATATTTTGTGCATCCAACCATAAAAGCACATGACAACCTCTGCTTCCCTCTGCGAAGGGCCTATCTTTTACTTCATGTCTTTTACTTTGTGCAAGAGTCAAGGTGATCTTCACCTTTCCCTTTTTCATTTTATCCTTTGGCAAGGACCTTGTGTTGGAAAGATCCTGATATATATATCCAATTGGATGTAAGTTAGCATGAACTATTATTGTTGACATCACGCAAAGGTGAATACGTTGGGAGGCGAAATTATAAGCCCCTATCTTTCTTAGTGTCCGATTAAAACTCCATAACCATAAGTATTGCGTGAGTGATAGCAATTGTAGAAGACTATATGATAGTTGAGTATGTGGAGTTTGCTAAATCAAAGCTCTAGCATAGACCCTTCCTGAAAATAAGATGAATTGCAATTGTTTGATGACTGAGAATGAAGTTTGCTAGTTTTCAAGAAAGTTTACGGTCTATGCTTTAACATGTGAATAGCTTGTTACTTGTTCATGAAAAGTTTTACGAGATGAGCTACTGTTATGCCACATAATGATGCTAGAAAAGGTGATTGAAATTATCATTGATCAAACTTGTGCACCTGCTAGCATTCACACTTCATAAATTCTTTCTTTTATCATTTACCTACTCGAGGACGAGCAGGAGTTAAGCTTGGGGATGCTGATACGTCTCCAACGTATCTATAATTTATGAAGCATTCATGGTATTTTATTATCTGTTTTGAATGATTATGGGCTTTATTATACAATTTTATATTATTTTTGGGACTAACCTATTAACTGGAGGCCCAACCCATATTGCTATTTTCTTGCCTATTTCAGTGTGTCGAAGAAAAGGAATATCAAACGGAGTCCAAATGGAATGAAACCTTCGGGAGCGTGATTTTTGGAACGAACATGATCCAGGAGACTTGGAGTTCACGTTAGAGAAGCTTCGGGGAAGCCACGAGGGTGGGGGCGTCCCCCTACTGGGCGCCCCCTATCTCGTGGGCCCCTCGAGACTCCCTCGACCGACTTCTTTTGCCTATATATTCCCATATACCCTAAAACCATTGAAACGGAAGATAGATCGGGAGTTCCGCCATCGCAAGCCTCTGTAGCCACCAAAAGTCAATCGGTACCCTGTTCCGGCACCCTGCCGGAGGGGGGATCCCTCACCGGTGGCCATCTTCATCATCCCGGTGCTATCCATGAAGAGGAGGGAGTAGTTCACCATCGGGGCTGAGGGAATGTGCCAGTATCTATGTGTTTGATCTCTCTCTCTCTCTCTCTCTCTCTCGTGTTCTCTCTATGGCACGATCTTGATGTATCGCGAGCTTTGCTATTATACTTGGATCTTATGATGTTTCTCCCCCTCTACTCTCTTGTAATGGATTGAGTTTTCCCTTTGAAGTTATCTTATCGAATTGAGTCTTTAAGGATTTGAGAACACTTGATGTATGTCTTGCCGTGCTTATTTGTGGTAATAATGGGATATCACGTGATCCACTTGATGTATATTTTGGTAATCAACTTGCGGGTTCTGCCCATGAACCTATGCATAGGGGTTGGCACACGTTTTCGTCTTGACTCTCCGGTAGAAACTTTGGGGCACTCTTTGAATTACTTTGTGTTGGTTGAATAGATGAATCTGAGATTGTGTGATGCATATCATATAATCATGTCCACGGATACTTGAGGTGAAAATGGAGTATCTAGGTGACATTAGGGTTTTGGTTGATTTGTGTCTTAAGGTGTTATTCTAGTATGAACTCTATGATAGATCGAACGGAAAGAATAGCTCTATGTTATTTTACTACGGACTCTTGAACAGATAGATAAAAAAGGATAACTTTGAGGTGGTTTCGTACCCCACCATAATCTCTTCGTTTATTCTCCGCTATTAATGGCTTTGGAGTGACTCTTTGTTTCATGTTGAGAGATTGTTATGTGATCCAATTATGTCATTATTGTTGAGAGAACTTGCACTAGTGAAAGTATGAACGTTAGGCCTTGTTTCCGCACATTGCAATACCGTTTACACTCACTTTTGTCATTAGTTACCTTGCTGTTTTTCTAATTTCAGATTACAAATACCTTTATCTACCATCCATATTGCACTTGTATCACCATCTCTTCGCCGAACTAGTGCACCTATACAATTTGCCATTGTATTGGGTGTGTTGGGGACACAAGAGACTCTTTGTTATTTGGTTTCAGGGTTGTTTGAGAGAGACCATCTTCATCCTACGCCTCCCACGGATTGATACACCTTAGGTCATCCACTTGAGGGAAATTTGCTACTGTCCTACAAATCTCTGCACTTGGAGGCCCAACAACGTCTACAAGAAGAAGGTTACGTCTACAAGAAGAAGGTTGTGTAGTAGACATCAGTTTTCCATAAGCATCCTTGTTGTACACACCTTTTGAGAGGGACACACATGAATCGTTAATTTATTAGAATACTCTTTGTGCTTCACTTATATCCTTTGAGGTAGGAAATTTACTCTAGTGCTTCACTTATATCTATTTAGAGCATGACGATGGTTTTATTTTATAGAAATTGTTGAACTCTCATGCTTCATTTATAATATTTTGAGAGTCTCTAAACAACATGGTAATTTGCTTAGGTTATGAATTTAGTCCTAATATGATGGGCATCCAAGAGGGATATAGTAAAAACTTTCATATAAAGAGCATTGAATACTATGAGAAGTTTGATTCCTTGCAATTGTTTTGAGATATAAAGATGGTCATATTAGAGTCATAATAGTGAGTAGTTGTGGATCAGTATAAATACTTGTGTTAAAATTTGTGATTCCCGTAGCATGCATGTATGGTGAACGGTTATGTGATGAAGTCGGAGCATGATTTATTTTTTGATTGCCATCCTTTGTGTGGAGGTCGGGATCGCGCGATGGTTAACTCCTACCAACCCTTCCCCTAGGGGCATGCGTGTAGTACTTTGTTTCAATAGCTTATAGAATTTTGCAATAAGTATGTGAGTTCTTTATGACTAATGTTGAGTCCATGGATTATACGCACTCTCACCCTTCCACCATTGCTACCCTCTCTAGTACCGCACAATTCTCGCTGGTGCATTAAACCCACAATATATGTTCCTCAAAACAGCCACCATACCTACCTATTATGGCATTTCCATAGCCATTCTGAGATATATTGCCATGCAACTTCCACTGTTCCGTTTATTATGACACGCACCATCATTGTCATATTGCTTTGCATGATCATGTAGTTGATATAGTATTTGTGGCAAGGCCACCATTCATATTTGTTATACATGTCACTCTTGATCATTGCACAACCCAGTACACCGTTGGAGGCATTCATATAGCATCATACTTTGTTCTAGAATCAAGTTGTAATTCTTGAGTTGTAAGTAAATTAAAGTGTGATGATCATCATTATTAGAGCATTCTCCCATGTGAGGAAATGATGATGGAAGCTATGATTCCCTCACAAGTTGGGACGAGCCTCCGGACTTTATGAAAAATAAAAGAGGCCAAAGAAGCCCAAAATAAAAAAAGAGTCCAAAGAAGCCCACAAAAGATGAGAGAAAAAGAGAGAAGGGAAAATGTTACTATCCTTTTTCCACACTTGTGCTTCAAAGTAGCACCATGATCTTCATGATAGAGAGTCTCCTATTTTGTCACTTTCATATACTAGTGGGAATTTTTCATTATAGAACTTAGCTTGTATATTCCAAGATGGGCTTCCTCAAAATTGCCCTAGGTCTTCATGAGCGAGCGAGTTGGATGCACACCCACTTAGTTTATTTTGTTGAACTTTCATACACTTATAGTTCTAGTGCATCCGTTGCATGTCAATCCCTACTCACTCACATTGATATCTATTGATGGGCATCTCCATAGCCCGTTGATGCGCCTAGTTGATGTGAGAGTTTCTCCTTCTTTTTTTCTTCTCCACAACCACCATATTCTATTCCACCTATAGTGCTATATCCATGGCTCACACCCATGTATTGCGTGAAAGTTGAAAAAGTTTGAGAATACTAAAGTATGAAACAATTGCTTGGCCAATACCGGGGTTGTGCATGATAGAAATATTTTTTGTGATGAAGATGGAGCACAGCCAGACTATATGATTTTGTAGGCATAAGTTTCTTTGGCCATGCTATTTTGAGAAGACATGATTGCTTTATTAGTATGCTTGAAGTATTATTGTTTTATGTCAATATTAAACTTTTGTTGTGAATCTTATCGATCTGAACATTCATGCCACAATAAAGAAAATTACATGGATGAATATGTTAGGTAGCATTCCACATCAAAAAATTGCTTTTATCATTTACCTACTCGAGGATGAGCAGGAATTAAGCTTGGGGATGCTTGATACGTCTCCAACGTATCTATAATTTTTTATTGTTCCATGTATTATATTATCTGTTTTGGATGTTTAATAGGCATTTATATGCTATTTTATATTATTTTTGGGACTAACCTATTAACCGAGGGCCCAATGCCAGTTTCTGGTTTTTTGCCTATTTTAGAGTTTCACAGAAAAGGAATACCAAATGGAGTCCAAACGGAATTAAACCTTCACGATGATCTTTCTTGCACCGAAAGGAAACCAGAAGACATGGAGATGAAGTTGGAGATGCAACGAGGCAGCCACGAGGCAGGAGGGCACGCCCCCACCCTCGTGGCCACCTCGTAGCTCCCCTGACCTAGTTCCTTCGCCTATATATACTCTTATACCCTGAAAACATCCAGGGGGGCCACGAAACCACTTTTCCACCGCCATAACCTTCTGTACCCATGAGATCCCATCTAGGGACCTTTTCCGGCGTCCTGCCGGAGGGGGATTCGATCACGGAGGGCTTCTATATCAACACCATTAACTCTCCGATGAAGCGTGAGTAGTTTACCACTGACCTTCGGGTCCATTGTTATTAGCTAGATGGCTTCTTCTATCTCTTTAATTCTCAATACCATGTTCTCCTCGATGTTCTTGGAGATCTATTCAATGTAATATTCTTTTGCGGTGTGTTTGCTGAGATCTAATGAATTGTGGATTTATGATCAAGATTATCTATGAATATTATTTGGTTCTTCTCTGAATTCTCATTTGCATGATTTGATATCTTTGCAAGTCTCTTCGAATTATCGGTTTAGTTTGGCCTACTAGATTGATCTTTCTTGCAATAGGAGAAGTGCTTAGCTTTGGGTTCAATCTTGTGGTGTCCTTTACCAGTGACAGTAGGGGCAACAAGGCACATATTGTATTGTTGCCATCGAGGATAAAAAGATGGGGTTTTCATCATATTGCTTGATTTAATTCATCTACATCATGTCATCTTACTTAATGCGTTACTCCATTCTTATGAACTTAATACTCTAGATGCATGCTGGATAGCGGTCAATGTGTGGAGTAACAGTAGTAGATGCAGGCAGGAGTCGGTCTACTTGACACGGACGTGATGCCTATGTTCATGATCATTGCCTTAAATATCATCATAACTATGTGCTTTTCTATCAATTGCTTGGTAGTAATTTGTTCACCCACCATAATATTTGCTATCCTGAGAGAAGCCATTAGTGAAACCTATGGCCCCCGGGTCTCTTTTCCATTATATTGAATCTCTTTTACATCTTACTAGTTTCTGATCTACTATTTTGCAATCTTTACTTTCCAATCTATAAACTAAAAATATTTACTTTACCATTTATCTATCTCTATCAGATCTCAGTTTTGCAAGTGACCATGCATGAAGGGATTGACAACCCCTTTATCATGTTGGGTGCAAGTTGTTGATTGTTTGTGTAACAACCTGATTTTTGGCCCTTTCTTTTTCTTTTGATTTTCTGAGGTTTTTGCTTGAGTTTTCTTTTTCTATGGCTTTGTGGTCTGGAAACTGAAGAAGGTGACTTCTTCTTTCCTTTCAGAGTGGCTTGTCATCTTCTATCCAACCCTAGACCCTGTCATTTTCATCCTAGCCCAAATCCCAATATTATTTATATTGGGAATATTCCTTTTCTATTAAAGGAATAATCCTTTTTGCCCTAGGTTGTGAAGCAACCGATATCTCCATCACTCCTAAAATTCCCCAAAAAAAATTCATAAATCGTTTGGGTCATATATTTCTCAAATATGAAAAAATATTTCATTTGCCATATTTATCATTTTCCTCAAATAATTTATTTCCTATTTTGCCCTAAATGGCACATTGTGAAGCAAGTGCTATTTTACTTTGCCCAATTGACCTCAAACTCCTTGGACATCTTTTCCTGTCCATATCATTTCCACATGCCAAAATGCAACCTCATTTTCCTAGTAATTATTTATTTATGATTTTCCAAAGTTCCTGCCCAGAAAGAAACTTTGTGAAGGAGGTACAAGCTAGGCATATCCAAATGAGTTGCAATTTTGCATCGTCCTTCATATCATCATATCATGGCCCTCCACCAAAGTTGAGCTCATGTCATGCCTCCATGAGAGCACAGATTCAAATCTTTGATTCTGTTCAAATTTTAAGTTTGAGAAGCAAGTGTATTTTATCTTGCTCCATTATGGTTGCAAATTTTTCTAGGCCTTCTCTGTTCCATATAACTTATCTCCACCCAATTCGGGCATATTTCATCTAGCAATTTTCCCTCTAGAATTTTTGCAAGTTTCTGATCAGTAGGGATGTTTGTGAAGGAGTACCATTTTGGTTTATCCAAATGGTATGGAACCTTTTTAAGCATCTTCATATGATCAAATAACTGTGCCTTGCCCAAGTTGAGCCTAAGTTGATACTCTATGTGAGAGCATAATCATGATCTTCATTCTTGACCATTTTAGTTAGTTGCAAAGCAACTATATTAATCTTTGGTCCATTTCCATCCAAAACCCCCAGGATTCTTGTCCTTCCGTAGTCAATCATCCCAGACAACACCATTTGACCCAATCACTTTCCTGTTGATCAGCAGTACTCTGCCAAGTTTGATGCGACAAACTTCAGAGGAAGAATCCCATCAATCCAGTGCACCTCTTCTTGATCCATCACTTCCCCCAGCCTCAGTGATGTATGGACTTGTCACCATACATATCAGGGCATCCACTCGAGTATTATTGATGCCAGTCTGCATGGTGACCACCGCTTTGGCATGCAGTGTGCGTGAGCTGGCTGTCGTTTGCTTCGGGCCCATTCTCCTCTCATCGTCTTCGCGCGTGTGAGCATTTCTAACAGCTAGCATGCGTCGTCGCTGTCCTCCTGGATTCATCTTCCCCTCCCGAAGCCTCCTCGCTGGCACTCGTCGCCATGCACCCACGGACGCGTTGTAGCCGACCGGCTCTGTTCGTGCCGTGGCGGGTTCCTCCTCTTGTCCCCAAGCGATGCCTCGTCTCCGTGAGCTATGCGCCTCGTCCGCGTCCTCCCTCGTCGCCTTCCTGCCCCCCCCCCCCATGACCGATGACACTAGTAGAGCCTCGGCCGGACGTGCCCGGCGGCAGTCGACTCCAACCGCCTTGCCCCGCCTATTTAAGCGGCCCCGAGACCCCCCGAGCTCTCCATCACCCTTCCCTCACTCCCAGGACCCCGCCCCACTTGTCCCCTGAGCACCAGAGCCCCTCTCTAACCTCCTCCATCCGCCATGGCCGATGCCCCGCTCGGCTCAAATTCGAGCACGGCAGCACCCCTCCTCCTCTCCGTCCTCCACCAGTAGAGCCCCTCTCTAACCTCCTCCTCTCCCTACACTCGTCTCCATCTCCGGTCGCCTCTGTCATCCGCCTTGGTGGATGCCTCTTTCGTTTCCGAGCTCTTTGGCGAGCGTGCTATGCGGCATCAGGTGCACCTCGGCTTCCTGAGCACGCCAGTAGGATGCACGGCTCGAGGGGTGGCCGGAAGCGCCGTTGGTCGCCGTCGGAGCCGGCTGGGTCTTCTGTCCAGGCGTGGCATCGACGGAGGAAGAAGAAGGACAGACAAGGTGGGCCCCCGTTGGACCGACCCCACCTGTCGGTCTCTAGGCGTTGACCCAACGCGGTCCAGTCAGCTAAGTGGAGCCGTCCTTACGCGAGTACGTTTTCCCTTGAGCAAAGCGTACTTTGTCTCTGTCCTAGAGCAGAATACGTTTTCCTTTTAGGAAAGCGTACTTTCCTTTTACTCCGGCTAAGAATATGTTTTCTGCGCTGGAAGGCGTATTCTCATCGTTTACGCTTTCTCCTTTTCCAACTGGGGGTCTGTTTGTATAGTTATTTTTATAGATTGGTCCCTGAACTTCGTCGGGCTATAACTTTTTGCTCGAGACTCCGAATGAGGTGAATCTAATGCCCACGTCTTCGTCTCGTCGAGACCGTTCTGTTCCCATCATTTTCAATATGGTTTGACATACTGGAATTGACCATTTTTCCCTTGCCCCTAATCAGCCCCCTCCGAGAGAGAACCCTTTCCGGCGATTCTTTCCGCGGCTTAACTGCACATCTTCCTGGAGCCTCCTTCAACCCCAGGCAAGCCACAACACCCACTTGCATGATGGTCATGCAGTAGCCATGGTTTTCAACTTGAACATTTAATAACTGTTTGTTTGTTTACCTGTAACTGTTATCGTTGTTTCGGTACTGCTTATGGTTTCATGTTCACCTTTGTGCTTTATTTGGATGCACGTGCTTGGTAATATTAGATGTTGATGTTGGTGATGGTCTTCGGTGCATGACCATCATCTGTTTGGAGTGCCGTTGCTATGCATGTTCCTTTGCATCCAGTTGGTTAAACGATCGCATGATAGTGTTATCGTTATGTCATTGCATGGTATTTACTTTTGATGCTAGTGGTTATGCTATGCTTATGAGTAGTGTTATGCTTGTGATAATCATGCTCATCAGTATGCCATGCTCATCTGGATAAATGCTTCACTGTTGTTATGCTTAAGATTTATGCTGCATCCATGTTTATGTTCATATCATGCTCATGCATTGTAGTTGCATCATGTTATTTTCATATGACTCAGCTTATTGCATTCAAGTTTAACCGGACTTAATTGAACTTGAACAACTGTTGGATGAGTCATGGTGCCACCATATCGAGATGACCAGTGCAACCACATTTGCCTTGGGTATGGGCAGGGCCCTAGCAGTCTATTCTCATGCCTCTCACCAGTGTCTCCGACGAGGGAAGGTTATGCATGGGCGCTACCTTGGCCGGGTAGGACGACATAAGCCTTGTGTGCCCAAGTTGTTTGCGCACTTTTGTCCCTGTTTGGGACTGTTTTTGTTTTGCCACGACGGTGGCTGTAAGACCTTTTGTAGGCACGACCACCCAGGACTGAACCCAAAGGGGGTGTTGGTCGGAGTGGCCGAGAGAGTGTCATGGCAGTAGATCGGTTTTGTCGGAACGCCGCTGGTCCACCTGAATGGGAGTGCGAGGCCATGGGTTCCGTGGTGTGGGTACAATGTGCTAACCTCTGTAGAGTGTGTGTTTAAATCTATCGATAGCCGCGCCCGCGGATATGGGCCCAGTTCAGAGTCGATCACACTATGGGTCAATAGTAATAATAATAATGATGTACTTAATAACAACCCCGGTTCGATGATGAAAGAAGTTGGTTGACATTTATGTGATCGTGAGAGGATCACCGTGGTATCGAGGATACCGAGTTGTTAAATATTTGTGCTGTTATGCGAGAATCACAGGTAAAGGTCAAGCTCCTTGTGGTCATGTATTGATTACTACGATATGGTTTATACCAAGCTTGATTTGATCCTAAGATGATCGTGTGATGTTGGAGGATGGTAAGTGATGCATCTGGGTTACGAGGTAACCTCGAACAGAGTAAGTTGGTGCATGATAGTGTCATCATGTTGCATGTTAGTATCATCATGTTTATATGTTCATGCCATGCTCATATTGTGCTAGCGGTATCATGTTGTTCATGCCATGTTGTTGTGATGATATCGTGTTAATCCTTGTTAACCTATAATTGCCATGCTGTTGTTTGTCTTGAATGCTTCTGGTTATTGTGAGCTTGCAAGTACATTCAATGTACTTACCTGGCATGTCATGCCAGTTTGCAGGTCATGACGGATTTGATTACTTGTTTGCCGTGGATTCTTTGTTTGCAAGCTAGGATAAGCGTTCCTGCCAGAGTCCCTATGAAGTGGAGTTCACCACTATTGTCGTTGTTCTGCTGCCAATAGTTATTCCGCTGCTTCATGTTGTTCTGCTGCTTGCATGGAGCAACCATGTTAGGCATAGTGTCGTCTTGCCGATGTAATTCCCTGTTATATCGGAATCCCCTTGTACCCAATATAGACTGTAGTAAAGAGCTGATTTGTTCTATGCTAAGAAGTGCCGTATTCCAGAATACTTCTCCACGGTCTCTGGGCTGGAATACGGGGTGTTCCAGTTTCTTTGAGCCGGGGTGCCACAGTTTGTGCAGGTATTCGGTGACTTGTGTGTTGTCTCCTACTGGATTGATACCTTGGTTCTCAAAACTGAAGGAAATACTTACGCTAATTTGCTGCATCACCCTTTCCTCTTCAAGGGAAAACCAACACAAGCTCAAGAAGTAGCAAGAAGGATTTCCGACGCCGTTGCCGGGGAAGATCACCTCAAGATTGTCTCCCATCAACGTGCCATTTCTGGTGCCATTGCCGGGGAGATCTACGTCAAGTCAAGCCATACGAAGTACCCATCATAAACTCTTCTCCCTTGCATTACATTATTTGCCATTCGCCTCTCATTTTCGTCACCCCCACTTCTAAAATGATTTTCGAAAACCTTTGCCTTTTCTTCGCACCTCTTCCGTTTGCCTCTTTTCGCTTGCTTCTTGTGTACTTGGGTGTTGGATTGCTTGCTTTTTCACGATGGCTCAAGATAATACTAAATTGTGTGAATTTTCCAATACCAACAACAATGATTTTATTAGCACTTCAATATTAAACTTTTGTTTTGAATCTTTCGGATCTGAACATTCATGCCGAAATAAAGAGAATTACATGGATAAATATGTTAGGTAGGATTCCACATAAAAAATCTGTTTTTATCATTTACCTACTTGACGACAAGAAGGAATTAAGCTTGGGGATGCTTTATACGTCTCCAACGTATCTATAATATTTGATTGTTCCATGCTATTATATTATCCGTTTTGGATGTTTTATATGCAATAATATGCTATCTTATATTATTTTTGGGACTAACCTATTAACCTAGAGCCCAGTGCCAGTTTATGTTTTCCTTGTTTTTGACTTTTACAAAAAAGGAATATCAAACGGAATAAAACTTTCGCGATGATTTTTCTTGGAACAGAAGACACCCAGGAGACTTAGAGAGGAGTCCAGAAGACCTACGGGGAGGCCACAAGCCCTAGGGGCGTGCCCCGGGGGGCGCCCCTGGGCTTGTGGGCCCCCATAGACCTCCTAACCCTAATCTTCACTCCATAAATACCCAAATATTCCCCCAACATCATAGGCATCCATGAAAATACATTTCTGCCGCCGCAAGCCTCTGTTCCCGTGAGACCCCATCTTAGGGCCTTTTCCGGCACCCTGCCGGAGGGGGATTCGATCACGGAGGGCATCTACATCAACCCTATTACCCTATCGATGAAGCGTGAGTAGTTTACCACAGACCTACGGGTCCATAGCTAGTAGCTAGTAGCTAGATGTCTTTTTCTCTCTCTTTGATCTTCAATACCATGTTCTCCTTGATGTTCTTGGAGTTCTATCCGATGTAATATTCTTTTGCGGTGTGTTTGTCGAGATTTGATGAATTGTGGATTTATGATCAGATTATCTATGAATATTATTTGAATCTTCTCTAAATTCTTATATGCATGATTAAATATCTTTGTATTTCTCTTCGAATTATTGGTTCGGTTTGGCCAACTAGATTGATTCTTCTTGCAATGGGAGAGGTGCTTAGTTTTGGGTTCAATCTTGCGGTGTCCTCACCCAGTGACGAAGTAGGTGTAGCGAGGAACGTATTGTATTGTTGCCATCAAGGGTAAAAATATGGGTGTTTCATCATATTGCTTGAGTTTATTCCTCTACACATGTCATCTTACTTAAGGCATTACTCCGTTCTTATGAATTTAATACTCTAGATGCATGCTGGATAGCGGTCGATGTGGGGAGTAATAGTAGTAGATGCAGAATTGTTTTGGTCTAGTTGACATGGACGTGATTGAGGGAGTCCGGGATTAAGGGGTTGTGGACTATTAACATGGGCCAGACTGTTGGGCTATGAAGATACAAGACAGAAGACTTCATCCCGTGTCCGGATGGGACTCTCCTTTGCGTGGATGGCAAGCTTGGTGATTCCGTGTCTATATAAACCAGAGGGTTTAGTACATAGGGCAGAATCATAATCATAGGCTAGACTTCTAGGGTTCTAGCCATTACGATCTCGTGGTAGATCAACTCTTGTAATACTCATATTCATCAAGATCAATCAAGCAGGAAGTAGGGTATTACCTCCATAGAGAGGGCCCGAACCTGGGTAAACATCGTGTCCCCAGTCTCCTGTTACCATCAACCTTAGACGCACAGTTCGGGACCCTCTACCCGAGATCCGCCGGTTTTGACACCGACATTGGTGCTTTCATTGAGAGTTCCGTTGTGTCGTCACCAAAAGGTTTGATAGCTTCATCAATCATCTACAACGATGTATTCCAGGGGGAGATTTTCCTCCCCGGACAGATCTTCATATTCGGCGGCTTCACAATGCGGGTGAGGGAGTTCCGGACTAGGGGGTGTCCGGATAGCCGAACTATCATCATCGGCCGGACTCCAAGACCATGAAGAAACAAGATTGAAGACTTCGTCCCGTGTCCGGATGGGACTTTCCTTGGTGTGGAAGGCAAGCTTGGCGATATGGATATGTAGATCTCCTACCATTGTAACCGACTCTGTGTAACCCTAGCCCTCTCCGATGTCTATATAAACCGGATGGCTTTAGTCTGTAAGACGAATAACAATCATACCATAGGCTAGCTTCTAGGGTTTAGCCTCCTTGATCTCGTGGTAGATCTACTCTTGTAACACACATCGTCAATATTAATCAAGCAGGACGTAGGGTTTTACCTCCATCAAGAGGGCCCGAACCTGGGTAAAACATCGTGTCCCTCGTCTCCTGTTACCATCCGCCTAGACGGACAGTTCGGGACCCCCTACCCAAGATCCGCCGGTTTTGACACCGACATTGGTGCTTTCATTGAGAGTTCCTCTGTGCCGTCGCAATCAGGAAGGATGCCTTTTCCCATCTTTAAATACGGTGCCATCGTCAAGGGAGCTTTGGCCGCCGGCCAAACTATCCGGCTAGGTGGTTTTCTTATGACCGCCTGTTCGGCCACTGCTCCGACGGTGACCTCTCAGGTCATCAAAAGCGATCTTCGCGTCAGCTCGGAATTCGCCGAGCAGTTAGATCCAATTGAGCTCTCCTCCGTAAACGAGCTCTTGGATCAAATCGCCGCCCTGGGAGTCGCTACAGACTACGATCAGATTGGGCTTAAAACCGATCTGAGAGAAATTAACTCTCCCGAGGCTACCCACCACATTGTTGTGGTAGAGGAACAATGCGGCAACTTTTCTTCTATGTTGAAAACCAACTATGTCCGGATTCCCGATCCCTCCATGCCGGATTCCCGCGGAGGGACGGACGCCAATCAAATACTGAACCTAGAGTCAGACATCGGACTAGATTCGTTGGAAAACATCCAACAAACCAAGCTTCCAAATCCGGAAGCTTCTCAGCCTTTAAGCCTCAGATTGGGCGGGGTTCCGAACTCAATTCCACCCGCCCGCCCAAACATAAGCGATCTATATCAAATACGGCAAGAGCCTGATGAAACAGTACATTGTTACTGGGCCAGATTCCTCCTGGTTATGAACAGGATAAAGGACTGCCGTGAAGAAAGCGCGATTTCAATTTTCTGCAACAATTGCACGGACAAGGGAATCATAAACGCCATCAGTCGTCGCGAAGTTACACGCTTCACCGACCTAGCGACCATTGTACAAAAATACTGTGCGATGGAGAGTGCCTGGAAAACCGAAACTAGGTTCTGGGACAATCCGGCCCTGAATACAACCCCAGTCCAAAATAAAAGAGTGCGTCATATTCAAGCACCTGGGTTAAAAACCAAAAAGCAAAAAACCCCTAAAGGGTACGGAACTGTACTGGAGGGATGGCTCAACGGACCCTGCAAAATCCACAGTACGGAGGGCGCCACTCCAACACATAGCCTTTGAGCATGTTGGATACTACGGCAGGTGGCCAAAAGTGGCGAAGGCTTTTTAGCCCCGGGCAACCAGCCCAGTAGTACCAGTGCGGTATTAACAGTCTTCGAGACCTTCGCATCAAATAACATGCGGAAACGAACAATCCGTAGCCTCGCCGAAGTCTACCAAGTAGCAACAGCAAATCCATGGAGCGACACGGCTATCACCTTCAATGCCAGCGACGGACCTAAATTCCGAACAGCTAGAGCACCAGCCGCATTGGTCCTCAGTCCGATAGTGGACGACTTTCGTCTTACCAAGGTACTCATGGATGGCGGCAGAGGATTAAACCTCATCTACGAAGAAACCCTTCAAAAAATGGAAATTGACTGGAGCCGCATTGAGCGAAGCAACACAACATTCAGGGGAATAATCCCTAGTCGAGAAGTACGCTGCACAGGAAAAATCATGCTAGATGTAGTGTTCGGCTCGCCGGACAACTACAAGTCCGAAGAGGTCACATTCCAAGTGGCCCCATTCGGCAGCGGATATCACGCCTTGTTAGGGCGAGAGGCACTCACAATCTTCCAAGCTATACCCCATTACGGGTACATGAAGCTCAAAATGCCCGGACCCAATGGAATAATCACCCTTGCCAGTGATCCAGATACAACACTCTGCACCGAAAATAAGACAGCCGCACTGGCCCTAGAGGCATTATCCGAAGCCTTAGCGGCAGAGGAACTAACTGCGCTGCGCTCCATGGTGGATAGGGACGATGTTATACTCGATAAGAGGTCCAAGTCCACCTCTTTTAAACCAGCAGACGAAATAGTCAAATTCCAGGTCCATCCAACGGACCCCACAAAGACGGCCTCCATTGGGGCACAACTAAATCCTGATGTAGAAGCCGCACTACGAGAATTCCTTCGGGAAAATTGGGACATTTTCGCCTGGCACCCTTCAGACATGCCAGGAATCCCACGCAGGCTGGCAGAGCACAACCTAAATATCCTAAAAGGATTCAAGCCAGTCAAACAGGCTCTTCGGTGATTTTCCAAACCCAAAAGATAGGCAATGGGAGAGGAGCTAGCCAAACTCTTAGAAGCCGGATTCATTAGAGACATCGAACATCCGGACTGGCTAGCCAACCTGGTGATGGTACCAAAAAAGGACAAATCCTGGCGCCTTTGCGTCGATTTCAAAGACCTTAACAAGGCCTGCCCAAAGGACCCCTTCCCTCTCCCTCGCATCGACCAAATCATCAATGCTACCGCAGGGCACGATTCATTGTGCTTCCTCGATGCATACTCCGGATACCATCAAATCAAGATGGCGGAAAAAGACCAGGCTGCAACAGCATTTATTACTCCATATGGACCATTCTGCTTCAACACAATGCCCTTCGGACTCAAAAATGCCGGCGCAACATATCAGCGCATGATTCAGACATGTCTGGCCACCCAGATAGGCAAAACGGTCGAGGCATACGTAGACGATGTGGTCGTCAAGACCAAACACGTCAAAACTCTAGTAGACGACTTGAGGGTGACATTTGACAACCTCCGAGCATATGACATTAAGCTTAACCCAGAAAAATGTGTTTTCGGCGTACCAGCCGGAAAGCTCTTAGGCTTCATTGTATCCGGTAGAGGAATTGAAGCAAACCCAGCCAAGATCCGAGCTCTGTCACAATTGGATATCGCAAAAGACCTCAAGCAAATACAAAAGCTAACCGGATGCGTGGCGGCTCTAAGCCGCTTCATCTCCCGTTTGGGAGAAAAGGCACTGCCCCTCTATCGCCTCCTCCGGCGCACCGAACATTTCGAATGGACGGATGCTACCACGGCCAGACTCGAAGAAATTAAAGCCGTACTGGCAACAAATCCGGTCCTGGCCATGCCCAACCTGGGCGAACCAATGCTATTATATATTGCAGCAACACATCAAGTTGTTAGCACGGTACTCGTCGTCGAACGAGAAACAGAAGGGCACAAATTCCCTCTTCAAAAACCAGTGTACTACGTATCCACTGTCTTAACCCCATGCAAGTCCCGATACCCACACTATCAAAAGATAGCGTACGCGGTGTTCATGGCATCCCGGAAGCTGCAACACTACTTTCAAGAGTGTTCCATAATGGTGGCCTCCGAAGTACCTCTCAACGACATTATAAACAATCGTGACACGACGGGCAGGGTTGCAAAGTGGGCCATTGAGCTCTTACCATTTGATATAACCTACAAACCATGGCGAGCTATCAAGTTGCAAGTTCTGGCTGACTTCATCGCCGAATGGACCGAAGCCGAACTCCCTAAAGAGTACGGCGCATACTCCAATTGGATCATGCATTTTGACGGCTCCAAAATGTTGGCGGGCTTGGGGGCTGGCGTCGTCTTGACGTCCCCAACCGGAGACACAGTCCAATATGTACTTCAAATAATGTACACGGACTCCAACAACGCAGCCGAATACGAGGCCCTTCTACATGGCCTCCGGATGGCAATCTCCACGGGTATTCAATGCCTAGAAGTGAGCGGGGATTCAAACCTCGCAATATCCCAAGTAAATGGAGACTTTGACGCCAAAGATCCGAAAATGGCAGCCTACCGAAACGCTGTCCTAAAAATGTCAGCCCAGTTCGAAGGACTCGAATTCCACCATGTAGCCCGGGATAATAACCAGGCAGCAGACGTGTTGGCACGCATCGGCGCAAAACGCGACGCCGTCCCTCCAAACATATTCCTGGAGCGGCTCTTTAAGCCATCCGTATTATGGGAAGAGGAGTCCGGAAATAACAATCCGGAACCAACTGCATCACCTAACGCAGAACATTCCGACACAATCGGTGGCTCGGCCAATGAAATAACAGATTCGGCCCATGAAATACTGGCAGTAATTTCCCCGTGGACGGAACCATTCCTAGCCTACCTAATCCGACAGGAACTTCCCGAAGACCAAAATGAGGCCCGCTGCATAGTTCGGCGATCTAAAGCCTAACAAGTTCCATGAGGGAGAACTTTATAAGAAAAGCACAACCGGAGTCCTTCAAAGGTGTATCTCTGAAGAGGAAGGGCGAAATCTCCTGGCTGAAATTCACGCCGGACTCGGCGGGCACCACGCTGCAGCCCGGGCCCTTGTAGGCAAGGCCTTCCGTACACCGTTTTGGGCGTCCCCCACGGCATCATCACTGATAACGGGCACGAATTTCATGGCCTACGAGGTTAAACTCTGGTGCAAAAACATGGGCATCAAGCTCGATTATGCTTCAGTCTACCACCCTCAAACTAATGGTCAAGTGGAACGAGCAAATGGTCTAATCATGAGCGGCATCAAACCCAGATTAGTGCGGTCCCTCACAGAATCTAACACGCACTGGGTAGAGGAGCTCGACTCCGTACTCTGGGGGCTGCGGACCACGCCAAACCGCACAACTGGATTCACACCATTTTTTATGGTATACAACGCGGAGGCAGTTTTGCCCTGCGACATAATTCATGACTCACCTCGCGTGCGCATGTACGAGGAAAGAGAAGCCGAGTTAGATCGGCAGGACAGTTTGGACGCTTTAGAGGAGGAGCGCAACGTGGCAAAATCCCGTTCCGCATTCTATCAATAGCAGGGTCGAAGATATCAAAGCAGAGAAGTACGGGCCAAAACTTACAATGTCGGTGAGCTAGTTCTACGCCTGTCGGACAAGAAAAAGGACAAACTTAAGCCCAAGTAGGAAGGTCCCTTCATCATCGACCAAGTCCTGACCAGTGGAGCATAACGTCTACGTAACGCATCTGACAATCGACTCGAGCCGAACCCATGGAACGCAGCCCGTCTCCGAAGATTCTACGCCTAACGCCGGACTCAGAGTTCGTCTCACTCCTCCGTCCACATTTTTATATTTTCACTGTCTCTTGTCCCCCTCCTTCTTCCCACCTTTTTTTTCAATATCTTTTATAGGCTGATTTGCGCATTGTTCGCACATACTTGATGTGCTCCTAGCACTCATTATACCTAGGGGCTTCTTTAACAAAAGCTTATTTATACAGGCTTCATGCCCAACACATGTGTTATACTTCCGCATGTACCTTTTATTCACCATTATATGCATCGATATGACTTAAGTTTTGGCCAAGCTGGGTTGCCTGGCTCCGGTGCTTACCCCTACGTTCCCAATTGTTCGGCTAGGAGGTAAAGGGAGCACCTCTGCGATTGTTACTGTTGGGTCAGCCGGATGTGTACCTCAGACTGGGTGAAGCCGAAGGCTAGCGTTCTTAAGGGAATATTCGGTCGGTGACCTGAAAGATGATTTATTACTTACTTATTTATCTGCCCCCAGATGCTTTTTCTGCTATTTTCGCAGTCCGGACATGCACTTTAGGGCATGCCTCCCAGGGAAAGGAACCCTTAACGGAACTATTCTCCCTGGAAGATGTTTCTTACTAACCATGTAATATAACATAGCTAGTTGGGCACTTGTCTGATAAAGCATTATGACCCCTACGCCTTTTCTCCATGCATGCCCCGGTTCTTTTATAACCGTCAGGGTATTCGGACACACTCCGGACTGTTGGGTCCCGAGGTTGAAGTGAAAAGGTCCGCAAAGGCAAACGATCTACAATCCGGTTAGAAGGCATTTTACATGTCATTTTTAAATTACATCGTCAAACTGACTGATTGTACTCCTCTTCAATCCCATCTAACAAGCTGTCTAATTTACAGTCCTGTTGGGAATATTTCGCGGCCAACTCTACTTGGACGTACATTAGGCTCATAGGGATCTCCTTCCCATCGGGCCCCGCAGGTCCGACCTTGGCCATGTGGTTTGGGTCAGCCTTCAGGTACCACGTCTTCACCATGGCCCAGGCCTCCCTGGCGCCTTGACGGAAGGCCGATATCTTCCACAGACGGAGCCGCCGCCGTACTCCCTGAAGCTTCTCAGCAAGCCCTCCAAGACCCTCGGGTAGGGAGACGGAAGGCCATAAGGCCTGAACAACGCCGCTCATCGCCTGCCGAACACGTTCAAGCAGTTGCACCAGCTTGGGAAGTTGGTCACCCGTTGAACCGGGCATTTCCTCCATAGGGCGACCTGTGAGCACACCTACAGACATATTTCTGTCAACTGATTTCCTCGCCGAACTCTTCTTTTCAAAAGAGTTTGGTCAAGCACTTACTATAAGTGCCGCGATGAAGCCGCTGATTCTCCTTCAAGGAGCTAGACAGCTGGGCCCGAACACCTTTCAGCTCTTCTCCAAGCTGGGTGTGGGCATCTTGGAGTTTGTTCCTCTCCTGCTGCACCTTCGTAAGCACCCTCTCGCCGGCCTTCAACTGGCGCAATAGCTGTTGCTTGTCTGGATCTAGTCCGGGGCCCTCTGCAATATTATTTTCAGATATATGCACCCGTCGTATTTTGTTAACTACTTATCTTTTCGAAGTATGTATTACCAGCGGGGATCTCTGTGGCCCCCCCTGTGGCGGCCAGTGCGGCCTCAAGTTGGGCCTTGCACTCTTGAAGTTCCTGGGACAGGTGGGTATTCTTCTCCGTAAGATCCTGCATAATAAATGATCCTTAAATCAGTTATTTTAACTATTTTAAGTCTCGGGGGCTACTGCATATATAACTATTAAAATTAATTACCCGTATGTCCTTCACATACTGCTTCATGGCTCTGGTTAAACCATCTTGAGCGGCACGGAGGTGTGCGTCTCCCGCTTCAAAGGCATTCAACGCCTCCGGGGAGAAGCACGCGTCACAAAGAACTGTCCGGCGACGCCTGTGATTCATGGCGCTCTCCACCTCAGAACGGGTGGCGGACAGCCTGTCGGCATCCTCTCTTGGAGGAGCATCCAGCTCATGCCCTATGTTTGCCTCCCCTTCCGGACCACGCGTTGGAGCATGGCTGGCGGGAGCTTGATTGGCAACCTCTCCGGACATTGTACGGCGAGCGCTCTTTCTCCTGGAAAAGTTATGAGCATTAATATATACCTCCTAGGGATCCTTCCCTTAAGAACATCGGCGCGACGTACCGTTGCGGCGACGTTTCGATTCGCGTCACACTCCTTTTCCGCCTGCTGGCCGAACTGACCCTTGCTGGTCAGCCGCCGCGGGTTCGGCTTCTCGCCTTGAAGGCACCTCCTGCAAGACACCGTTGGTATATGGTGATCTGAAATGTGCAAGGATGAAGTAATGGTGTCAGAACTCCGGTCATAGTCGTGGTTCTAAGTCTGACAGTAGAGTGGGGGGTAGGTATGGAGAGGCAAGGTCCTAGCTATGGAGAGGTTGTAAACACAAGAAATGTACGAGTTCAGGCCCTTCTCGGAGGAAGTAAAAGCCCTACGTCTCGGAGCCCGGAGGCGGTCGAGTGGATTATGCGTATATGAGTTACAGGGTGCCGAACCCTTCTACCTGTGGAGGGGGGTGGCTTATATAGAGTGCGCCAGGACCCCAGCCAGCCCACGTAATGAAGGGTTTAAGGTGCATTAAGTCCGGGGCGTTACTGGTAACGCCCCACATAAAGTGTCTTTACTATCATAAAGTCTACTTAATTACAGACCGTTGCAGTGCAGAGTGCCTCTTGACCTTCTGGTGGTCGAGTGAGTCTTCGTGGTCGAGTCCTTCAAGTCAGTCGAGTGAGTCCCTCGTAGGTCGACTGGAAGGTGATCTCTTCTAAGGATGTCCTCGGGCAGGGTACTTAGATCAGGTCTGTGACCCTACCCTAGGTACATGACTCCATCATTAGCCCCCGAATGGATTGAGGCTTGAGTGATGAAGGGGTTGATGTTGTTTCTGGTTAGCCTTCGCATACTGGTCGTGCGTTGCTTTGAACCAAAAAATCTCTTTGTTGATAGTGAGCAACTTTTCTTCAGTCGACTCGATCCATTCTTTTTCTTCGTCGAGTGATCTTTTGGACTTCGCTGATTTCCGAGCGACGGATCGCAGGAAATCCCGCGTCTGGCAGACTGATCTGCCGTTCGCGGATTCCGCGGGATACGGAATTTGGGGGAGCGCGCGAAGCGGAGCGGACCGCGGCGCTCGGATGGGACGGGGCATAGACGCCTCGATCCCGCGCCGCTTTTTTCGCCACGTATCACGCTCGCGCAACTGTTTCAGGATATGATTAGATCGACCGGGCCCACCTGTCATCCACTCGGAAGGGATCTTATAAATGCGCCCGGCGAGGGTTTTTTGAACAGTGCCTCAGCATTCTCTCTCTGCTCCCTTCGTCTCCGCCCAACGCGCTCGCTCTCGCCTCCGCACAACTTCTCCTCGCGCGCCTCGCCGGTAGCCATGGTCAAGGAGAAGACGGCGGCGCTGGAACGCGCGAAGAAGGCGTCGGCGACGGAGAAGGCGAAGGGGAGATCCACCAGTCGCGGCGGGTCTTCGTCTAGATCTCGCCTGCCGAAAGGCTGGGTCCAGGGAGATTGGATCCAGTCGACCATCACGGAGAAGGATCTCCTCGACATGGCCAACGAGGGCCTGATCCCTCATGGAGCTGCGAGGCTTCCGGGGAAAGAGTGGCAGCCCCAGCCGGAAGAGGGTGAGTGCGTGCTTCTGGCTACCCATGTCGACCGCGGATTCTCTTTGCCGCCGAGCATTTTCTTCCGTGGTTTCTTGAACTTCTTTGGAGCGCAACTCCACCACTTCACCCCGAATTCTATCGCCTATCTTGCCGCATTTGTGTCCATGTGTGAGAGTTTTCTGGGTTGTCGACCGCATTGGGGCTTGTTCAAGCACATATTCACGTGTCTCTCTCAGACCATGAAGAAGGCGAGCCCAGGCGACGAAAAAACCCGAGTTGTCCAAATGTGTGGGGGTCTGGGGATCCAGATGAGGAACAAGAGCACCTTCCCAGCCATGACATTTCCCGAGTCAGTCAGAGGCTGGCAGTCGACCTGGTTCTACTGCCAGGATCAGTCGACGCCGGGGCAGTCGAGTGGACTCCCTCAGTTCACCATGGATCGAGTGAACAAGCCCTCCTCTCTGAAGGTGATTCCGGAGGAGAAAGCTAACGTGAAGATGCTGATGGAGCGTGTAGTTCAGTTGGTTCGGGAGGGAGTGACGGGTATGGATCTCCTGGAGGTTTTTCTTAGGCGTCGTATCCAGCCTCTTCAGTTCCGGAGCCATTGCATGTGGTTGTACTGCGGGACTGAGGATGTGACTCGGGTCAATCCAGAAACAGTCGACGATGCCACTCTGGAAAGGTGGATGGCCGCTGTTACTGGGAACAAGGATAACCCTCGCGGAGCCAGAAGGATTCCTCCACTCGACTGCCACAGTGATCCAAACAAGGTATGTCTGCTCCACTTCCCATTGTATTCTCGTCATATTTATTTCTGTTTTCCCTGCCGATCGGTCGACTGATCTTTGTCTGGATGTCTATCAGGCCCTCACTGAGCTGTACTCGATGCCCAATGGAGCACAAGCTCCGACTGAGGAGGGAGAAGCGAGCGGGGGCGAGAGCCAGGAGGAGGAGTGGGACTCGGACGCCGCTGAGGATGATGATGATGATGATGACACTGATGACGATATGATGATGTTGATGAGGACGAGGAAGAGGAGGAGGAGGAGGGTTGCACCACCGCGCTCGGAAAGGCGGTCGAAGCTTGTCCATGACCCTGCGACTGAACGTGGCAAGGGGGTTGCGACTGTTACTCAGTCGACCAAGCGCCCTCGGACCACCTCTCCGGCGCCGACTGAAAAGGCGTCGAAGCAGCCCAGGGCGGCCCCGTCAAAGCCGACCAAGCACCTGCCGAAGATGAAGGTGTCCATCCCCACCATATCAGGGTAATCATGTTGCTTAAGTCTTCTTGTTTTGTGTGAACTTTATCTCTGGTTGGCGCTGGAGTTAGTCGACTGACTCTTTGGAGTTGCAGTGCTGCTACTTCTGAGACCTCAGCCCGGGCTGACGACCATGAGATGGAGGACGCAGCAACCTCAAAACCTGGTACTATACTCTTAACACCGTTTCTAGTCGACTGACTCATGATCTCTAATTCTGATTCTTTTCTGTAGCTCCATCCAATGTTGTTATCACTCTCCCTGATGATGATGAAGATGAGGAACCGCTGAAGCACAGAATGAGAAGGAAAGCGTCTGCCAGCAGGGTGCCCCAGGATGTGACGGTGCCTGAGACTCTGGTCGCGGAGGAGGAGAACGCCACTCGACACACTGTGTCCTTCGCAGATCCGCTGACGAGTGCTCCGCAGCCCTCCCTCTTCACGACGCACCACGTCCCAGAGGACCAAGCTGGCGCAGCGAAGGAGGCGATACGCCAGGCAGGGATCATGATGGAGCAGTTGAGGACCATCCGGGATGCGAGCCAGGCAGCTTACGACGCCAGTTCCGCCCTCCAAAGCAATGTTCAGGTCAGTCGACCACCGTTTGTTCTGTTAGGATATGCTATCAAAAACTTTTCTTTCCAGAATTTATAGTAGTCACCCACTGGGTGTGTCGATTTAAACTCCGTGTTAGCGGGGGCACGCTGAGTGCACCCGCTGGGTGTAGTCCCCAAGGCTAAGGTCGACTGCTGGCAGTCGGCCTTAGGCTTCATAATTTCAGTCTTTCCGTCATTCGACTATGGCGAATGGATTTCGCAAACCGGTGGGGGCACGCTGAGTGCACCCACTGGGTGTAGTCCCCAAGGCTAAGGTCGACTGCTGGTAGTCGTCCTTAGGCTTCATAATTTCAGTCTTTCTGTCATTCGACTATGGCGAATGGATTTCGCAAACCGGTGGGGGCACGCTGAGTGCACCCACTGGGTGTAGTCCCCAAGGCTAAGGTCGACTGCTGGCAGTCGGCCTTAGGCTTCATAATTTCAGTCTTTCCGTCATTCGACTATGGCGACTGGATTTCGCAAACCGGTCGACTGGTCGACTCTGTCTTCAATAGGATTAGTGGGGGCATGCTGAGTGCACCCACTGAGTGTAGTCCCCGAGACTACGGTCGAATGCTTGAATTCGGCTGTAGTCTTAGAAACGCGTGATTTTTCCTTTTCCACTCGGAAGTGAATTATCTTTGACATTTAGTCGATTGGTTCTTCGCAGAACTCCTGTGACCTTGCAGCTCGCTACACTGAACTGGAAAACAAGCACATTCAGCTCGAGCTGAATTTGAAGTTGGTTCAGGAGAATCTGACGAAGGCGAAGGAGGAGACCGAAGGTATGTTTGGTGAGACCTCGACGACTGCTTTTTCCCTTCATTTGTTTCAAAATCTGATCTTGCTGTAACTTGCAGGTAAGGTGAGGGAGGCCCAAAGGAAAAAAGACCTTGAACTAGCTGAGAAGATCAAGCTTGTTGACGAGAAGTTAGCTTCAGTCACAAAGCTTGAGCAAGAAAATGCTACTCTGAAAGCTGTTCTTGGGAAGAAAAATGATCTGGAGGTCTTCCTGAGTGGTCTTGCCAAGAAGCTGTTTCTTATGCTTGAAGGTAAACCTTTACGCTCAACAATCATTTTCAACTGTGGTTTTTTCATTCGACCGTTGCCTTGACTCGGTGATCGTCCTTGCAGAATTTTGTCAAAACTTTGAAGAAGAGACTAGCCGGCTGGAACCAAACCTTGACCCCGTCAATTCTCCGGTGAACGACGAAGTTGCCATGAATGTTTTCCGACTGGAGTCCCGTGTTGCAGCTGCCGTGGACTATCTTGCAAGGCTGAAGGTCGCCACATCTCGCATCGACTCAACGCTCTGGCCCGGGGAGACACTCCAGAACGACCTCGAGTCGCTGATGGCTCGTTTGAACGCTGTCCCTGGTCGAGTGCAGGAGTGGAAAAAGTCCTCGGCTCGGTGTGGTGCAGATGTTGCTCTGTGTCTGGCCCGAGTCCACTGCAAAGATGCGCGAGAAGACAAGCTGGCTGCCCTCCGGGTGGCCAACACCAAGAAACACGACTTCAGGTCCTTTATGGAAACTTTCCTTGCTGCTGCCACTCGGATCGCAGATGGAATTGATCTTGATGAGTTTGTTGCACCTTCCAGCCCTCCACAGGAGGGGTAAAAAACTTCTTCTAAGCTCGACGCTTTAAATTTGCCTCGGTATGCCGAGTGGAGTTGTAACCGATAAACCTTAACAGGCTTAGCGCCTGAGCACTTTCGGTTCCTTTAGGTATCGATCTGAACTTGAATTTGGTGTTTGAATATGATTGCTTTCGGCTCGAAATGTCTTTTGCAGGTTCAAAGCAAGACGCTCACTGCAGTCGACTTATTCCTTAATCCACTTAGGCGAGCGCTGGGCTGCAGCTAAGCCTCCCGAGTGAGAGGTTTGCTCTTCACTCGGTAGGATTTTGATAACTTAGGCGAGCACTGGGCTGCAGCTAAGCCCCCGAGTGAGAGGTTTGCTCTTCACTTGGTAGGATTTTCATAACTTAGGCGAGTACTTGGACTGCAGCTAAGCCCCCGAGTGAGAGGTTTGCTCTTCACTCGGTAGGATTTCTATATCTTAGGCGAGCATTGGGCTGCAGCTAAGCCCCCGAGTGAGAGGTTTGCTCTTCACTCGGTAGGATTTCTATATCTTAGGCGAGCACTGGGCTGCAGCTAAGCCCCCGAGTGAGAGGTTTGCTCTTCACTCGGTAGGATTTTGATAACTTAGGCGAGCACTGGGCTGCAGCTAAGCCCCCGAGTGAGAGGTTTGCTCTTCACTCGGTAGGATTTTTATATCTTAGGCGAGCACTGGGCTGCAGCTAAGCCCCGAGTGAGAGTCTGGCTTACCACTCGGTAGGATTTTTATATCTTAGGCGAGCACTGGGCTGCAGCTAAGCCTCCGAGTGGAAGTCTGGCTTACCACTCGGTAGGATTTTCATTTAATCGTAGGCGAAACGGATTCGCAGCTAAGCCTCTGAGTGGGAGTCTGGCTCACCACTCGGTAGGATTTCTATATCTTAGGCGAGCACTGGGCTGCAGCTAACCCCCGAGTGAGAGGTTTGCTCTTCCCTCGGTAGGATTTCTATATCTTAGGTGAGCACTGGGCTGCAGCTAAGCCCCCGAGTGAGAGGTTTGCTCTTCACTCGGTAGGATTTTGATAACTTAGGCGAGCACTGGGCTGCAGCTAAGCCCCCGAGTGAGAGGTTTGCTCTTCACTCGGTAGGATTTTTATATCTTAGGCGAGCACTGGGCTGCAGCTAAGCCTCCGAGTGGAAGTCTGGCTTACCACTTGGTAGGATTTTCATTTAATCTTAGGCGAAACGGATTCGCAGCTAAGCCTCCGAGTGGGAGTCTGGCTCACCACTCGGTAGGATTTTTATTTAATCTTAGGCGAAACGGATTCGCAGCTAAGCCTCCGAGTGGGAGTCTGGCTCACCACTCGGTAGGATTTTTACAAACTTAGGCGAAACGGATTCGCGGCTAAGTCACCCACTGAGGGGAAAATTTTATTGGACAAAATAAAAAGTGACAAAAATTATGGAGGAACTATGACACTATTATTTTGAGATCCATGAACTACAGAAGTACTTTATTGCAACTCATCCGAGTGATAAACTTAAGTGTAAAAATGGGCGGAGTAGTTCCGCGTTCCAAGCTCGGGGCTCGTCGATATTATGTTCGACGTTGTAAAGACGGTATGCCCCGTTGTGGAGAACTTTGGTGACGATGAAGGGTCCTTCCCAAGAAGGAGCAAGCTTGTGTTGTTTCTTCTGATCCACTCGGAGAACTAAATCTCCTTCCTGGAAGGCTCGACCCCTCACATTTCTGGCGTGGAAACGACGAAAATCTTGTTGGTAGATGGTCGACCGGATCAGAGCCATCTCCCTTTCTTCCTCTAAAAGGTCGACTGCGTCCTGCCGCGCTTGTTCAGCTTCTGCTTCGTTGTAGATTTCAACTCGAGGAGCATTGTGGAGAAGATCACTCGGCAAGACTGCTTCAGCTCCGTAGACCAAGAAGAATGGAGTTCTTCCGGTCGACCGATTAGGTGTGGTCCGCAGTCCCCAAAGCACCGAGGGAAGTTCGTCGACCCAAGCTCCAGCTGCATGCTTGAGATCCCGCATCAGTCGGGGTTTCAATCCCTTGAGAATCAGACCATTGGCTCGCTCTGCTTGTCCATTCGACTGCGGATGGGCGACTGAAGCGTAGTCGACTCGTGTGCCTTGAGAGTTGCAGAAATCCCTGAATTCCTCCGAGTCAAAGTTCGACCCATTATCCGTAATGATGCTGTGCGGGACTCCATATCTGAATATCAGTTCCCTGATGAAGCTAACAGCAGCACCGGCGTCAAGGTTCTTGATTGGTTTAGCCTCAATCCACTTGGTGAACTTGTCGACTGCCACCAGTACATGCGTGAAGCCACTTCGACCTGTTCTCAAAGGACCGACCATGTCCAACCCCCATACTGCGAAAGGCCAGACGAGTGGAATGGTCTTCAGAGCTGATGCAGGCTTGTGCGACATATTCGAGTAGAACTGACATCCCTCGCACTTATCCACTATTTCCTTTGCCATCTCATTCGCCTTTGGCCAGTAAAATCCGGCTCGGTATGCTTTGGCCACGATGGTCCGAGAGGACGCATGATGACCACAGGTTCCCGAGTGGATATCATTAAGGATGATTCGACCTTCTTCTGGTGTTATGCACTTCTGACCAACTCCAGTCGCGCTTTCTCTATATAACTGTCCTTTGATTACGGTAAAGGCTTTAGATCGACGGACGATCTGTCGAGCCTCTTCCTCATCCTCCGGAAGCTCTTTTCTCAGGATATACGCGATATACGGAACTGTCCAGTCGGGAATGACCACCAAGACCTCCATGACCAAGTCGACCACTGCTGGGACTTCAACCTCAGTCGGATCTGTGGCACTCTTGGGCTGTGGAGCTTCTTCGGTGAAAGGATCTTCTTTGACTGACGGAGTGTGTATATGCTCCAAGAACACACCACTCGGAATGGCTCCTCTCTTGGAACCTATCTTTGCTAGATCATCAGCTGCTTGATTTTTCAGTCGGGGTATATGATGGAGCTCCAACCCCTCGAACTTCTTTTCCAGCTTCCTCACTGCACTGCAGTATCCAGTCATGGCTGGGCTTCTCACGTCCCACTCCTTCATCACTTGGTTGACCACTAAATCTGAGTCGCCATAGACCATCAGGCGACGGACGCCGAGTGAAATGGCCATGCGCAATCCGTATAAGAGGGCCTCATACTCTGCCTCATTGTTGGAGGAATCAAAGTGAATCTGGAGCACATATCTGAGCTTATCTCCTCTGGGGGAAACCAGGACAACCCCAGCACCGGAACCATTCAACATCTTAGAGCCATCAAAAACATGGTCCATTGCTCCGAGTGAACTTCAATCGGCTGCTGCTGTTCAATCCACTCAGCGAGGAAATCTGCTATTGCCTGGGACTTAATGGCTTTCTTTGCCTCAAACTTGATATCAAGGGGAAGAAGTTCAATCGCCCATTTCGCCACTCGACCAGTTGCATCTCTGTTGTGCAAAATCTCTGATAGTGGAGCGTCGCTGACGACTGTGATGGAATGATCAGAGAAATAATGAGCAACCTTCTTTGTGGTCATGTATATTCCATACACAAGCTTCTGATAATGAGGATATCTCTGCTTGGATGGAGTCAAGACTTCAGACAAATAATACACTGGGCGCTGAACTTTGAAAGCTTTTCCTTCTTCTTCCCGCTCGACCGTAAGCACTGTACTGACGACTTGTCCTGTGGCTGCGATATAAAGCAACAGAGGCTCTTTGCTGATTGGAGCAGCAAGCACCGGCTGGGTGGAGAGCAGAGCTTTTAGCTCGGCAAACGCTGCATCAGCTTCTGGAGTCCACTCGAACTTGTCTGCCTTCTTCATCAGTCGGTAAAGAGGCAATGCCTTTTCACCGAGTCGTGAGATGAATCGACTTAATGCGGCCAAGCATCCAGTAAGCTTCTGGACATCGTGCACTCGCACAGGGCGTTTCATTCGGAGAATAGTGCCGATCTTTTCTGGATTAGCGTCGATCCCTCGCTCGGAAACGAGAAAACCGAGTAACTTGCCACCAGGAACTCCGAATGTGCACTTTGATGGATTGAGCTTGATATCATACCTTCTGAGGTTGGCAAATGTTTCGGCGAGGTCAGCGAGCAGGTCGGAACCTTTTCGTGACTTGACGACGATATCATCCATATACGCTTCCACATTCCGACTGATTTGAGTGAGTAGACACTTCTGAATCATTCGCATAAATGTGGCTCCGGCATTCTTGAGGCCGAATGGCATGGTGATATAGCAGAAGCACCCGAATGGAGTGATGAAAGCTGTTTTTACCTCGTCGGGTCCGTACAGACGGATCTGGTGGTACCCGGAGTAGGCGTCTAGAAAAGACAATCTCTCGCATCCCGCGGTCGAGTCAACAATTTGATCTATGCGAGGGAGAGGAAAATGATCTTTCGGGCAGGCCCGGTTGATGTGCTTGAAATCAATGCACATTCGGAGCGATTTGTCCTTCTTAGGAACCATGACGACATTAGCGAGCCACTCGGAGTGGTATATCTCTCGGATAAATCCTGCCGCCAACAGTCGAGCCACTTCCTCACCAATGGCTTTTCTCTTCTGGACGGCGGACCGCCGAAGATGCTCTTTGACTGGTTTTGCTGATGAGTCGACTCTTAGGCGATGCTCAGCCAGTCCCCTGGGAACACCTGGCATGTCAGCGGGCTTCCATGCAAAAATGTCCCAGTTCTCACGGAGGAACTGGATGAGCGCTTCTTCCTATTTCGGGTCGAGTGTTGTGGAGATGTGGGTCGGGGCTGCATCGGGGTCGGTCGGGTGAATGTGAACAGGCTTCGTCTCACCGGACGACTGAAATGCAGATTCTGTGGCGGGTTTCTTGGATCGCAGCAAATCACTCGGATCTGCGTTTTGCTTGTATTCTTCAAACTCGACCGCTGTCACCTGGGAATCAGCAATCTTTGAGCCCTTCTGAAAGCACTCTTCTGCCTTTTTCCGATCACCGGTGACAGTGATCACTCCTTTGGGGCCGGGCATCTTCAATTTGAGGTACACGTAACATGGTCGAGCCATGAACCGTGCATAAGCTGGTCTCCCCAAAATGGCATGATATGCACTCTGAAAATCCACGACCTCAAACGTCAACTTCTCTTTGCGAAAATGTTTCGAATCACCAAACACCACGTCCAGAGCTATTTGGCCGAGTGACTCGGCTTTCTTCCCTGGTATAACTCCATGAAAGCTCATGTTACTGGTGCTCAGTCGGGACATCGGAATGCCCATTCCTTTCAGTGTGTCTGCATACAACAAATTCAGCCCACTACCACCGTCCATCAGCACTTTTGTCAGTCGAGTGCCTTCGACAACTGGATCGACCACCAAAGCTTGCCTCCCAGGGGTGGCAATATGAGTCGGGTGATCAGATTGGTCGAATGTGATGGGTGTTTGGGACCATCTCAGATAATTTGCTTTTGCTGGGGTAACCATGTTCACCTCACGGTTAATGACTTTCAATCGACTCTTGCTTTCCACATCTGCAAAGATCATCAGAGTGGAGTTGACATGCGGATATCCTTCCTCACTGTCCCTTCCTTGTCTTCGCTGTCTTCGACCTTGTCCGACTCCTTTTCCTTGTCTTTGGACTGTTTTCCTTGAAACTGCTGGATCAGGAGTCGACATTGGCGAGTGGTATGCTTTGGGTAAATGATATTCCCCTCTTCGTCTTTCTTCGTGTGGATGTGACACGGCATATCCATCACGTCGTTCCCTTCTTTATCCTTTACCTTCTTAGGGTTCCAGGATCCTTTTGGTTTCCCTTTAAACTTTCCGTGAGTCACGGCCAGAGCCTCTCCAGGAGCTGCCGGCTCAGCCTTCCGCTTCTGTTTCCGACTGGTGTTTCCCTTTTCCGACTGGCTCGGCTTGTGCTTGCCGCTTCGGAGTCGGTCTTCTTCTTCGCCGTTGGCGTACTTGGTAGCAATCTTCATCATCCGACCCAAGGTCATGTCACCGGTTCGACCAAATTTCAAACTCAATTCTCTGTTCTTGACACCATCCTTGAAGGCACAGACTGCCTGATGATCAGACACATTCTCCATAGTATGGTGCAAAGTGATCCACCTCTGAATATACTCCCTGAGAGTCTCATTGGTCTTCTGCACGCAGACTTGCAGCTCTGTCAATCCAGCCGGTCGCTTGCAATTCCTTCAAACGTTCTGACGAACACTCGGGACAGATCTTCCCAAGTGTAAATGCTGCTAGGAGGTAACTGAGTCAACCACGCTCTGGCAGAACCTTGCAGCATGAGGGGCAAATGCTTCATGGCCACCTCGTCATTCCCACCACCAATCTGAACCGCCACTCGGTAGTCCTCAAGCCAAGTTTCAGGCTTAGACTCACCAGTGAACTTGCTGACTCATGTTGCCAACCTGAAATTGGGAGGGATCACTGCGGCTCTGATAGCTCTGCTGAAACATTCCGGACCAGAAACATGCACTCGACTGCTCGTGGGCGCATCTCTGTCGGGTCCACCTCGATGGGCTCTGTTCCGGTCGACCAAGCCTTGCACGATAATGGATCGCGCGTCGAAGCCTGGTTCTCTGGGGTCGACTGGAACTCTTCACCCCACACTGAACTGACGTCTGTCATCTTGCTGCCGAGGAGCGTAGGACCCACCCCTCAAAGGGGAAGTAGGCACTCGACGCCTATCATCTCGGTCGTGTCGGTCCCCATATTGGTCTCGCCGATTCTCGCGTCCTTCACGCCGCGGAGGCGATCTGGGACTGTGAGCCGACTGAACCGTATTCGCAGCGATGGATCGACTGTGAATTCTGTTGCGCGACTGCGACACGGCTGAATTCTGATCTCCTGCTGCTCGGAGCAGATCCCTGATCTGCATCAAGCCTCTGCCAGCTTCCGACTGAGAGGGCTGGATGGACTCTGCTATACGGGTCGCAGCTGCTAAATTCTGGATTGGGGTTCGATATACCTGAGTCGGCGGGAAGAGTTGACGTCGACTGGTGTCGGGAACTCGTTGCCGCGCGCGCTCGTCGAGTGCTCGCTGAAGATTCTCCAAGCGAGCGCGTTCGGCCAAGTTGGCCAAACGTGCCTCCTCCAAGGCGCGAGCCTCGGGGGTTTCTCCTGCGATGGGAGTATGCAGGGCATCCACGTTCCTGCGGCGAAGTTCCTCTTTTTGCAGAGAGTCGAGTGGCTCGGGCTGATACTCTTCGTGGTCTCGTGCGGGGTCGCCTCCGTCGCCTGCCCCACCATCACGGGCGAATCCAGGGGGACTGCAGGGCCCGTCGACCATCAGGATTTCCGCCGCTGGATCACTGCTATCGCACTCGGATGCAGTCTCTACGGAGCCAGTCGACAAATCGAACAGGCCGTAGAGAGATTCGTCGGGCTCGATTGCCGGAACTTGAGTGGTGGCCGTCTGGCGAGCCACCGCGTGCCTCACCCACCGCTGAAGCCTCGACCGGCCCGAGCTCTTGCGCTGGCGGGAGACCGGAAGGGTGGCCGATGGGGGAGTCGACCGATACGGGGTCGACGGTTGCCGCATCAGAACGCCACGGACACATGCGCGAAAATGCGTCGCACCGCGGACGGGGAGCGCATCGACGTCGAGTGGAGCCTCCTGGAGCCAGGCGGAGTCGTCGGCGACGAAGGTGAGAGCACCGAGATGGATCTCTCGACCCTCGACCAAAACTCCAGCAGGCACCATGATGAAAGTACTCGGAAGAATCGCAACTTCTCCACAAAATCGCTAAAACACCTGCCCCATGGTGGGCGCCAACTGTCGTGGTTCTAAGTCTGACAGTAGAGTGGGGGGTAGGTATGGAGAGGCAAGGTCCTAGCTATGGAGAGGTTGTAAACACAAGAAATGTACGAGTTCAGGCCCTTCTCGGAGGAAGTAAAAGCCCTACGTCTCGGAGCCCGGAGGCGGTGAAGTGGATTATGCGTATATGAGTTACAGGGTGCCAAACCCTTCTGCCTGTGGAGGGGGGTGGCTTATATAGAGTGCGCCAGGACCCCAGCCAGCCCACGTAATGAAGGGTTTAAGGTGCATTAAGTCCGGGGCTTTACAGGTAACGCCCCACATAAAGTGTCTTAACGATCATAAAGACTACTTAATTACAGAACGTTGCAGTGCAGAGTGCCTCTTGACCTTCTGGTGGTCGAGTGAGTCTTCGTGGTCGAGTCCTTCAAGTCAGTCGAGTGAGTCCCTCGTAGGTCGACTGGAAGGTGATCTCTTCTAAGGGTGTCCTCGGGCAGGATACTTAGATCAGGTCTATGACCCTACCCTAGGTACATGACTCCATCACTGGTGGAACACCCCGTCAATTAAATCCACCTTTATGTCCGGATCCTCTTCGGAGGCCGGATGAAGGGATCTTCCCGGATCCTTGGGTTGTGGGGCCGGACTGTGTATGCCCTCCACCTCCCGACGCAGTTCCTGCGTCAAAATCATAAAGTAAGGCATTTAACTTTGAAAGCACGGATCGGATGAATAAACGTTCGCTTACCCAGCTCCGAGGGTTATTCATGGAGAACCCATTCAATGGGCTCGTCTGGAGAAAGTCCTCCTTCTCCCCCTTGTACAAGCCGGACAGGATCTTCACCAGATCCGCGGCCGATCCTGGCCCCTTGCAGCCATGACGGGTGGCGTCGTTCTCCCCGTTGAAGTCCCACATGGGGTGGCCCCTATATTGGAGCGGCTGCACCCCTCGCATAATGCACGTGGCCATGATTCCAATCATGGTCAATCCGGAGTGGGCCAGTAACCTAATCCGGCCCATCAGATAATGGACGCTCCCATCATCCTCTAGTTGAGGGCTCCGCGGGCGCCAACTCAGGTGTTTCTTCAAGGGAGCATTGCTGAACTCCGGGAGGCCGATCCGAACTGGATCCGGTAGAGGGGCGTCCTCCATACAAAACCATTCCGAAGGCCAATCTTCGGACGCCTTCTTCGGGGTACAGGATGGATATCCGGTCCCGGCGATGCGCCATATTTCGGCTCCGCCCACTTGATATATCGACCCCTCGTGAGAACGGGGTACGAGGCAAAACAATCTCTTCCACAGTGCAAAATGGGGCTCGATGCCCAAGAACAGCTCGCAAAGAGCTACAAAGCCCGCGATGTGCAAAATAGAGGCAGGTGTAAGGTGGTGGAGCTGGAGTCCGTAGAACTCCAGGAGCCCCCGGAGAAACGGATGTATCGGAAATCCGAGTCCCCTTATTAAATAAGGGACAAAGCATACCCGCTCTCCTTTGGAGGGGTTGGGAATGCTCTCCGCCTGCTTTCTACCCCGGAAGGTGGCCAGTCCGGCTCGAACCGGAACCATGAAGGCTGGGGGAAGATATCCCTCGGTTTGGAGCGCCACCAGCTCGCTGTGTGGAATTGAGCATCTCCCACAATCTCCTGGCTTAGGGCTGGGAGCGCGAGGGGAGGAGCCGCGTCGACTATCCATGGTAGAATGGATTTTTGTCAGAGGCGCTTCGATGAGTACTTGCGGAAGGGGGGATGGTGTGAGTTGGATCTAGATCCTCGCCTCTCTTATAGGCGGCTCGTTCGCACGGCTAAAGGAAAAAAAATGTAAAAATACCCTTGCTTTTCGCATTCAAACGACACGTGGAAGAAGGCCATTATTGGGCGTAGAAGCCAAGGAGCGCAATATTTATAAGGAAGCCGAACATTATTCGACAGGGACATGAAGTTTGAACGAGAACCCGCCTTGCAACGTCGAAGACAACATGCGCGCCGGACTCGTCGTCATTGAAGCCTGGTTTGGGGGCTACTGAGGGAGTTCCGGACTAGGGGGTGTCCGGATAGCCGAACTATCATCATCGGCCAGACTCCAAGACTATGAAGAAACAAGATTGAAGACTTTGTCCCGTGTCCGGATGGGACTTTCCTTGGCGTGGAAGGCAAGCTTGGCCATACGGATATGTAGATCTCCTACCACTGTAACCGACTATGTGTAACCCTAGCCCTCTCCGGTGTCTATATAAACCGGATGGCTTTAGTCTGTAAGACGAACAACAATCATACCATAGGCTAGCTTCTAGGGTTTAGCCTCCTTGATCTCGTGGTAGATCTACTCTTGTAACACACATCGTCAATATTAATCAAGCAGGACGTAGGGTTTTACCTCCATCAAGAGGGCCCGAACCTGGGTAAAACATCGTGTCCCTCGTCTCATGTTACCATCCGCCTAGACGCATAGTTCGGGACCCCCTACCCGAGATTCGCCGGTTTTGACACCGACAGTGTCACAACCTCAATTCAGGCCTTCCTTGTCTTTGCATTAGTATCCATGCATCATGTTTAAATTTTATGAAACTTGAAATGGGGATGCTTAAACCCTAGCACCAAATGAATTCAACTAGGGTCAAAATAAAATCTTTTTCATCGAACTCAAAATGCCCTCTAAAAATGTTCAACATTTCTGGTTTGAGGTGGAAGCATCTACCAAAAATGGTTTATATTTTTGCAGGACATATTGGGCTCTGAATTAAATCATACAGTATTTGTACTTGGACATTTAAATGCTATAAATTATTTTAAATGTCCAAATAATCATGAACCGAAATGATGGCTGTTGGAAATATTCCAAACAGTGCTCTCAAGCAGTTACATGATTTTTGAATAGGTTCTGGTATTTTTAATAAAGCCAAACATCTGCAAAAAAATAGAAAACAGAAAATAAAAGAGAGAGAGAGAGATAAGGACTACCTGGCGCTCACCTGGCAGCCCACTTACCTGGCCTTCTACTGTAGCAGCCCAGCCCACCACCGCAGCCATCCCTATCGCCTTCCTCCTCGTGCCAGTAGGCAGAGGAGGGACACCGCGACGCCGCCAAGCTCGCCACGCCACCACCCTGCCTGGCTGCCTCCTCCTCTCCCTGGACGTCTCCCGCAGCTCCACGCCACCCCCTGGAACCCCGTCGCACTCTCCCTCATCCCCAACTCCTCCTCTGTCCCTCTCTCCCGCGATCGCCGTGACCGCCCGAGAACACCGACGAGCACCCCCGTGACCACCGGCCACCCCTCGCCCTGCCACTACGCCCAGAAGCTCCGCCTCGACCTCCTCTTCCTCCCACCCGATCCACGCCCCTCCGGAAGCCCTGCAGCGTCGTCCTCAAGCTCATCTTCAACTTTCGGCCGCCGTCAACCTCATCATCGATTCGCCGCCGTCCGTGCTTTCCCGAGCCCACTTCGACGCCCCATACAACCGCAGTGAGCCACTACGCCGAACCCCTCTCTCCCCGTGCTTTATTTTCCTCCATAGCCGCCGTTTCCACCGCACCCGAGAGCTTCTCGCCGCTGGCCATGGCGTAGCCGTGGCCATAGCCACCGCAGCTCGTTCTCGAGCGCGTCACCGTGCTAAACACATCGTCAGGAGGCCGTAGCACCCAGCCGTTCGCCCCGCCGTGCCCCACAGCACCATTCCCAACTTCGCCCGAACTCCGGCCGCCGCCTTGGAGCTCGTCATCGTTGGCTCTGGCCACGATGGACCCGGCCTCCACCACCACTAGATGCGCGCCTGCTAGAGCTCTCCAACAAGCCCAAGAACGGCCTCGCCCGTGCCCCGTAGCGCGTTTCCGACGGCCGCCACCGTCTCGGGCCTCGCCGGCGTCAAGTCGCCGGCGGGATTGACCCTGCTGACCAGGGGTTTGACCCCACTAACCCGGGATTTGACCCTGTTTGACTTTCCCAGGGTCAATGACAGGTGGGGCCCAGCCCCGCTAATTAACCAGGATTAGTACCAAATAAATTTAGTTAAGCTAATCACACTGACATGCGGGACCCACTGTCAGGTTTGACCGGACCGTGACCTGTTGACCTGCTAACGTCACACTGACGTCAGGCTGACGCAGTAAATCATTTACTGGATTTATTCTTTTAGGAAATTCCAGAAAATACCACAAACTTCTAAAATTCATAGAAAATCAACCGTAACTCCAAATTAAATAAATTATATATGAAAAATGATCAGAAAAATCCAATCTATCCATCTGTACCATTTTCATGCATGTTAGAACAACTTATAGATGCTATTTAGCACAAATCATATTAATGGCATTTGAATTTCACATATGGAGTTTGGTTTTGAACTTAGGGTTCAAACCAACTTCATTTAACTTTGTTGCTAGCTGCATTAGCTCAAATCAACAGCATATTGCCATGTCACATTCATGCATCATATTGCTGCATTGCATTGATTGTGTTCTTCCTTGTTTGTCGGTGTTTGTCCCCTCTCGATAGACGTGGTTCTGACGATGAGATCGATGACACCGATGAAGAGCTATATTATCTTCAGAAGTGCCAGGCAAGCAAAACCCCCTTGTTCATTCCGATAAAATCCCGCTCTCTCGCTCCTGCTCTATTTTACTGCATTAGGACAACAACGATACAACTGTTATTTGCTGCGGTAGTTGAACCCCTTTATCCTCTGCATGACCTGTCATTGCCACAGTAAATAGATGAAACCCACTAGCATGAGTAGGAGTTGTTTGAGCCCTGATGTGCCTACTCATTCATGCTTGTTTGTCATGCCTGCTATTGCTTAGAGTTGTGTCAGGTCTGATTCATCGGGGATGAATCGGAGGTGTGTGAACAAGCCCTACTGTTGAGAGCTAAGTGTGTGAACACGATTTGGTAAGGGTAGCGGTGAGAGGCCATGTAGGAGTACATGGTGGGTTGTCTCATTGCAGTCGTCCTCAGGAACTGAGTTCTATGTTTGTGATCCATGAACAACTACTACCACTCATTGGGAGCCTTAATTGACCCTCTCGGCTTCTTAATCACCCTTGTTCTCTGTCCAGGAGTTGCAACTAGTTTCTGGTGTTTGTAGGTAGTGTTAGTAGTCTACCAAGTGGCACCCGGTACAGGTGGACTTGGGACAGACTAGGCACCGTGGCCCGGTGTACCAAGTGGCACCCGTATGGTGGACTTGGGAACCCTGCACACATCGTTTGGGGCCGTGAGCGACACCCCGGCCGGATCTCCTTGCGGATGGAACCCGAATAGGCGATAAACCTGGACGAGAGACTTGAGTGGTTAGGTAGGCCGTGGCCGACACCCTCGCTGGGCTTCCGCTTGAAGGTTGCCGAGTACATGTCGTGTAAACGGCGGTAAGTGGTGAGAGCGTGTGTGAAGAAGTACACCCCTACAGGGTTAACATTATCTATTCGAATAGCCGTGTCCGCGGTAAAGGACTTCTGGGTTGCCTGTACAGTTCATAGACAAGTGAAAGTGGATACTCTAAAATACGCAAGATAAGCGTGAGTGCTATGGATGGCGTTCTCGTAGGGAGACGGGAGCGGATCCATAGTGGTGTATTGATATGGTGAATATGTGGACTCGTGTGCGCCACCTCAACAGAGTTACTTGTAGTCGTAGTTTAGGTTAGCCACTGAGTCAAAGCTAGCTTGCTGCAGTTAAACTCCACCACCCCCTTTGTTGATAATGATGCATATGTAGTTAGATCTGATGTAAGTCTTGCTGGGTACATTTGTACTCACGTTGCTTAATTTATGTTTTTGCAGAGAGACTTCAGTCTCGCTAGTAGTACCGCGTGGACTTCGACGTTTAGCTTGTTACCTCAGCTACGATCTTGTGCCCTCGGCAGGATTTGGTAGATAGTCAGGCTTCTCAGCCTTTTTCATTTGTAGATGTCTGTACTCAGACATGTTAAGCTTCCGCATGTGCTTTGACTTGTATGCTCTGAATGTTGGGTCATGAGACCCATGTTTGTAATATCTCGCTCCTCGGAGCCTATTGAATAAAATGCTTGAGTTGTAGAGTCATGTTGTGATGCCATGTTGTATTTGCACATATCGAGCATATTGTGTGTATGTTATTGAAATGCTTGGTATGTGTGGGATCTGACCATCTAGTTGTTTATCCTTAGTAGCCTCTCTTACCGGGAAATGTCTCCTAGTGTTTCCACTGACCAGGGTAGCTTGCTATTGCTCCGGAACACTTAGGCTGGCCGGCATGTGTCCTTCTTCGTTCCTGTGTCTGTCCCCTCGGGGAAATGTCACGCGATGAATTCCGGAGTCCTGTTAGCCCGCTACAGCCCGGTTCACCGGAGTCCTGCTAGCCTAGTGCTACAGCTTGGATTCACTCGCTGATGACCGACACGTTCGATGCTGGGTCATGGATGCCTGTCCCTGTAAGTTTGTGCCACTTTGGGTTTACGACTAGCCATGTCAGCCCGGGTTCCTTATCATATGGATGCTAGCGACACTATCATATACGTGTGCCAAAAGGCGCAAACGGTCCCGGGCAAAGGTATGGCGACTCTCGTGGGGATACCGTGCGTGAGGCCGCAAAGTGATATGAGGTGTTACATGCTAGATCGATGTGGCATTGAGTCGGGGTCCTGACAGCTTTGGTATCAGAGCTTGACTGCCTGTAGGATTACCAAGCCAAACTGGTCGAAGTTGAGTCTAGAAATTCTTTAGTTATATAAGGGAATTGATTGTGGGATGGAATGTAAGGCTCTTTTTACTCCTTATATCTCATGCCCTTCTGATCTGAGTCGTCTTATCTTTCCTGCGGGGTTAAGAAACTAGGCTTTCTCCTCTTCTATCAGGATCACGTGTTACTAATCTGTAGACTTATAAGATTGTTGGATTTAAGTCTCAGTTCAGTTCCTACTACTTCCGTATGTTAATTGTTGATCTCAAAAACCTTGATATTATGATGATCAAGTGGTTATGCCACCATTTTTCTAGCTTGTCTCAAATATTTTTGAGCATTTACAGTAGTTATGCTGTCCGAGTCATCCCAGGTTTCTACAATATTCTGATGCATTTGCAAATCCCTTCCTTCTGTTTTTGATGTCTCTTTGGGCCAGTTTGACCACACTATCGGTGAGTTGAGGTATTCTATTACCTCGACATATATGTTGGAGTTAATATTATGACCCTAGGTGTCTCAGAGCATTACCTAGTAATCTAGCCATGCTTTGTGTTCCCAGTGTGATGATTCTGGCCGCCATCCTCGAAAGCATCCCGTGATGCAATTTAGTTAGTAGGTATTCTACTCCTGGGTTTTGAACCCGAGATTCACCCTACTTCATGTTGTTAGTATTTGCTAGTTCCTTTAAGATATTAGTAACCTTTGCGATAGTCCTCGAGGTCCGTGGTATTTCCTTCTTCCAAATACTATGAACCACTTCATGGCAGAAGTTTGTTGGATCAAAAGATCACAACAGGAATATCCTCGGTGAGTTCTCCATTCTATATTGTGGCTCTGCCAGTTCTACCTTTCTGCATGGATTATCCGGAAGAAATATGTTGAACTTCGTTCGACATGCTAAACCATGCATCCACAACTCAGAAAATCGTATGTTCCTTTGAGTTGTCCCACTTTAGTTGTCTTCTGACCCTCGTCTATCAATTGATAGTCAAGAGTATGTGTGCATTCGTTCATCGACGCCTATTACTCTTGTGGTCCATCAAGCCATTCTATTCCAGAGTGACTAGGAGAAACAAACTCCAGTACCCTTTTCCATTTCGAGGATTGGGTCAAAGCAGTTGTGTTCCGCAGATCAAGTTGCAATCCAGCTTCTGGTCTGTTCCACCTTGAGGTATTACCATTTTTATATCAGGAAGTTCATTGGAATTGTACACCCTCTTATGAATTCTTGTTGCAGTGATACTTCTCGCCATCATTATTCATTTCTTGGCTTCCGTGTTGTTGCAACTGGAATGCCGACGGATGAACTATGATGTGTGAAATCAATACCCCTAGCAACTAGTTGCTTGGTAGTAAATGGACAATATTCTCATTCTTAGCATGTTGGTTATTGAATCATCATTCTAAGATAGATTGTGCTACCTAGTCCTTATTTCCTGGTGCACTCTTTGATTGATGAGTTAGGATTTTGTCAAATCCTCGCTCGTTTGATCATATTGTCTTGCCCTGAAAAGCAAGATTGTTCTCGAGCTTAGTGACATATCGGTGGTTCGTGATTTTCCGTATATCTTCTCGGAAGTATTACCAGGTTGTCACCTGACCGCTATGTTGAGTTCATGATCAAGTTGGTTTATTCCTGTAAACCACCTTTTCTCCAAGAATCCGTGTTGGATACCCCTGAGCTAGTTGGTTAAGCTAAACGACAACTTGGAGAGTGGAAGATAAAAGCTTACCTAACTTAGTTCGTTTCAAAGGGATATCCTGGTGTTGGTGTGTTAGTTGAAGAAAGATGATATCTTCATCGATTGGTCCCTGTGATCAGTTATTGGACCTATTGTCTTATAAAAACTTTGATTTGAATATGGGCTATCGTCAAATCAAATCAGAACCAACGATGTTCGTAATGTTGTCTTACTCGTGGTTGTTTCCTCGAGCATACCCCATTATATCTTTTGGGTCTGACCAATACTATCACCTTGTTCTCATAATGGCGGAATTCCGGTGATATGGAAATTCTGATGAGTTGTTGTTGGGCCCATCAGCAGTATTTTGTCTCCTCCATGATTCATGTTGAACATTGAGCTAGTGTTGGAAACTTTATAAGCATTATCTTCATGTCCCGTGCATGAAGCATATGTTCGGATGAAAGAAGTGACTCCCTTTAATTCATGTGCATCTGATGCAAGTTGTCGCTGTGAATTCAAGGAAGTCAATGTTTGTTTCCTTTGGAATCATCCCAAGTTAGTCACACATGTGCAAAGTATACTATGGTTTGGTAGATTAATTACCTCCACTCCATATGTATTCCGTAGCACCCCAAGCCACTGATTGATTTGTTCAAGGAGAAGAAGTTCCTTCATAAGAGCTAATCATATGACTTATGCAAGGACTCCGTTAACCGCGATGATGGTTCCCTACTAGAACTCGGTAGTGTTTTTATTATAAGACTACCATGTGATCATGTTTGTCTGGGACAGCATGTTCACACGTGTGTAGCAGAACCAGCTCATGTTTTGGAGCTTGCTATCGTAGTTCATTTCCCGAGAATGTCGCAACGTCATCTCGTCGAATTGTGTTGCAAACTTTCATTTTTCTTCCTAGACTCGATGAGTCTGGAATATCCTGACACCAACTAGATCTGAATCTCAGGCAGATATGATGGTTGGAACATTTCCCAAGAACTATAATATTGGTCCCTCGATAACCGGTAAAGTGGATGTCGTGGCCAGCACCACCCAGCCGAAAGACCTATTGTTGTAGTATCTTGATTGAAGAAGTTGGCCACCTTCCCATAAGGACTTCGTAGGATTTACTCCCTAGTTGTGCCTTATGATTTTTGTGTTCCCGAAGTCCGACCTTTTACTTGATATTCTAGATATCAAACCATTTCAATAAATGGGTATGCTAGCACATCAAGGAGAACATTAGAAGCGGAGTGCTAAATGTCTCTCGGTCGATCATCCAGATTTTGTTTCCTTGGCCCCGCCAAGGTGAAATCTGAGATGGTGTTATCTTCCTTTGCATCTGCATCTTCCACCGGTATTCATCATGGTAGTAAGTTGTGTTGCTAGGATCCTTGACACGGATATTGGTAAAACCTTGATGATTATGGAAATGCTCAAGTTCTTGAGAGCACGCGCAAGTGCTAGGTTTGATCGTTGGCATTAATTGCATAGTGCTCTCAGTTTCCTCGGCTATGCTATAACTTTTCAAACAATGGACTCACTCTCTACTGTTGAGCTTCTCCCGAGTTACTAAAATCATCCCTTGCATTGTCTTCAACAAGGTAATCCACATCATCCATTCTAATCCGAGTATACCATCCTACTCAACCCCTCCAAATGGTCGCTCGAGAATTGCCTTAGGCTAGTATAAAGAGTTTCAATGATCTTTGAATCAAAGATAATTCTTTTTGCCACTTAAGGGGATATTTCTACGAGTCACTTCCCTAAAGTGCATCGTTATGGTATCATGGCAACTCGACTGCTCGCTACGTTGACAACCGTTCTCCACCTCTTAAGTGTGGAATTGTTGTCTACCTAGTGAACCTTCGCCATCCGTTCCACTCCATCCCTTTGGATGAATGCTTCATATCTCAGCTCGAGAGCTGTTCTTACCTCTCACCTCTCACTCCATGGGTTGATTTTGAATACTCGATCTTAAAGGAGATCGTCTTCTGTAGAGTCTCTTTCTGTCGTCATCATGTTGGATGAAGACCTTGCAAGCAAAGGCGTCAAGATTGTTTTGAGTCAACAGATCAACACCTCGAGAAGACAGTTGGATCTTGGAGCTCTTGGTATTAGTTTGTGTCCCCTTTGTCTTTTTATCTCACGCCTTGAATCTCAGGGCGAGATTCTTGTTTAGTGGGGGTGAGTTGTCACAGCCCCAGTTCAGGCCTTCCTTGTCTTTGCATTAGTATCCATGCATCATGTTTAAATTTTATGAAACTTGAAATGGGGATGCTTAAACCCTAGCACCAAATGAATTCAACTAGGGTCAAAATAAAATATTTTTCGTTGAACTCAAAATGCCCTCTAAAAATGTTCAACATTTCTGGTTTGAGGTGGAAGCATCTACCAAAAATGGTTTATATTTTTGCAGGACATATTGGGCTCTGAATTAAATCATACAGTATTTGTACTTGGACATTTCAATGCTATAAATTATTTTAAATGTCCAAATAATCATGAACCGAAATGATGGCTGTTGGAAATATTCCAAACAGTGCTCTCAAGAAGTTACATGATTTTTGAATAGGTTATGGTATTTTTAATAAAGCCAAACATCTGCAGAAAAATAGAAAACAGAAAATAAAAGAGAGAGAGAGAGAGAGAAGGACTACCTGGCGCTCACCTGGCAGCCCACCTACCTGGCCTTCTACTGTAGCAGCCCAGCCCACCACCGCAGCCATCCCTGTCACCTTCCTCCTCGTGCCAGTAGGCAGAGGAGGGACACCGCGACGCCGCCGAGCTCGCCACGCCACCACCCTGCCTGGCTGCCTCCTCCTCTCCCTGGACGTCTCCCGCAGCTCCACGCCACCCCCTGGAACCCCCTCGCACTCTCCCTCATCCCCAACTCCTCCTCTGTCCCTCTCTCCCGCGATCGCCGTGACCGCCCGAGAACGCCGACGAGCACCCCCGTGACCACCGGCCACCCCTCGCCCTGCCACTATGCCCAGAAGCTCCGCCTCGACCTCCTCTTCCTCCCCACCGATCCACGCCCCTCTGGAAGCCCTGAAGCGTCGTCCTCAAGCTCATCTTCAACCTTCGGCCGCCGTCAACCTCATTGTCGATTCACTGTCGTCCGTGCTTCCCCGAGCCCACTTCGACGCCCCCTACAACCGCAGTGAGCCACTACACCGAACCCCTCTCTCCCCGTGCTTTATTTCCCTCCATAGCCGGCGTTTCCACCGCACCCGAGAGCTTCTCGCCGCCAGCCATGGCGTAGCCGTGGCCACAGCCACCGCAGCTCGTTCCCGAGCGCGTCACCGTGCTCAGCACATTGCCAGGAGGCCGTAGCACCCAGCCGTTCACCCCGCCGTGCCCCACAGCACCATTCCCAACTTCGCCCGAACTCCGGCCGCCGCCTTGGAGCTCGCCGTCGTTGGCTCCGGCCACGATAGACCCGGCCTCCACCACCACTAGATGCGCGCCTGCTAGAGCTCTCCAACAAGCCTAAGAACGGCCTCGCCCGTGCCCCATAGCGCGTTTCCGACGGTCGCCACCGTCTCGGGCGTCGCCGGTGTCGAGTCTCCGGCGGGATTGACCCTGCTGACCAAGGGTTTGACCCCACTAACCCGGGATTTGACCCTGTTTGACTTTCCCAGGGTCAATGACAGGTGGGGCCCAGCCCCTCTAATTAACTAGGATTAGTACCAAATAAATTTAGTTAAGCTAATCACACTGACATGCGGGACCCATTGTCAGGTTTGACCGGACCGTGACCTGTTGACCTGCTGATGTCACACTGACGTCAGGCTGAGGCAGTAAATCATTTACTGGATTTATTCTTTTAGGAAATTCTAGAAAATACCACAAACTTCTTAAATTCATAGAAAATCAACCGTAAATCCAAATTAAATAAATTATATATGAAAATGATCAGAAAAATCCAATCTATCCATCTGTACCATTTTCATGCATGTTAGAACAACTTATAGCTGCTGTTTAGCACAAATCATATTAATGGCATTTGAATTTCACATATGGAGTTTGGTTTTGAACTTAGGGTTCAAACCAACTTCATTTAACTTTGTTGCTAGCTGCATTAGCTCAAATCAACAGCATATTGCCATGTCACATTCATGCATCATATTGCTGCATTGCATTGATTGTGTTCTTCCTTGTTTGCCGGTGTTTGTCCCCTCTCGATAGACGTGGTTCCGACGATGAGATCGATGACACTGATGAAGAGCTATATTACCTTCAGAAGTGCCAGGCAAGAAAAACCCCCTTGTTCATTCCGATAAAATCCCACTCTCTCGCTCCTGCTCTATTTTACTGCATTAGGACAACAACGATACAACTGTTATTTGCTGCGGTAGTTGAACCCCTTTTATCCTCTGCATGACCTGTCATTGCCACAGTAAATAGATGAAACCCACTAGCATGAGTAGGAGTTGTTTGAGCCCTGATGTGCCTACTCATTCATGCTTGTTTGTCATGCCTGCTATTGCTTAGAGTTGTGTCAGGTCTGATTCATCGGGGATGAATCGGAGGTGTGTGAACATGTCCTACTATTGAGAGCTAAGTGTGTGAACACGATTTGGTAAAGGTAGTGGTGAGAGGCCATGTAGGAGTACATGGTGGGTTGTCTCATTGCAGCCGTCCTCAGGAACTGAGTTCTGTGTTTGTGATCCATGAACAACTACTACCACTCATTGGGAGCCTTAATTGACCCTCTTGGCTTCTTAATCACCCTTGTTCTCTGTCCAGGAGTTGCAACTAGTTTCTGGTGTTTGTAGGTAGTGTTAGTAGTCTACCAAGTGGCACCCGGTACAGGTGGGCTTGGGACAGACTAGGCACAGTGGCCTGGTGTACCAAGTGGCACCCGTATGGTGGACTTGGGAACCCTGCACACATCATTTGGGGCCGTGAGCGACACCCCGGCCGGATCTCCTTGTGGATGGAACCCTAATAGGCGATAAACCTGGACGAGAGACTTGAGTGGTTAGGTAGGCCGTGGCCGACACCCTCGCTGGGCTTCCGCTTGAAGGTTGCCGAGTACATGTCGTGTAAACGGCGGTAAGTGGTGAGAGCGTGTGTGAAGAAGTACACCCCTGCAGGGTTAACATTATCTATTCGAATAGCCGTGTCCGCGGTAAAGGACTTCTGGGTTGCCTATACAGTTCATAGACAAGTGAAAGTGGATACTCTAAAATACGCAAGATAAGCGTGAGTGCTATGGATGGCGTTCTCGTAGGGAGACGGGAGCGGATCCATAGTGGTGTATTGATATGGTGAATATGTGGACTCGTGTGCGCCACCTCAACAGAGTTACTTGCAGTCATAGTTTAGGTCAGCCACCGAGTCAAAGCTGGCTTGCTGCAGTTAAACTCCACCACCCCCTTTGTTGATAATGATGCATATGTAGTTAGATCTGATGTAAGTCTTGCTGGGTACATTTGTACTCACGTTGCTTAATTTATGTTTTTGCAGAGAGACTTCAGTCTCGCTAGTAGTATCGCGTGGACTTCGATGTTTAGCTTGTTACCTCAGCTACGATCTTGTGCCCTCGGCAGGATCTGGTAGATAGTCAGGCTTCTCAGCCTTTTTCGTTTGTAGATGTCTGTACTCAGACATGTTAAGCTTCCGCATGTGCTTTGACTTGTATGCTCTGAATGTTGGGTCGTGAGACCCATGTTTGTAATATTTCGCTCCTCGGAGCCTATTGAATAAAATGCTTGAGTTGTAGAGTCATGTTGTGATGCCATGTTGTATTTGCACATATCGAGCATATTGTGTGTATGTTATTGAAATGCTTGGTATGTGTGGGATCTGACCATCTAGTTGTTTATCCTTAGTAGCCTCTCTTACCGGGAAATGTCTCCTAGTGTTTCCACTGAGCCAGGGTAGCTTGCTACTGCTCTGGAACACTTAGGCTGGCCGGCATGTGTCCTTCTTCGTTCCTGTGTCTGTCCCCTCGGGGAAATGTCACGCGATGAATTCCGGAGTCCTGTTAGCCCGCTACAGCCCGGTTCACCGGAGTCCTGCTAGCCCAGTGCTACAGCCTGGATTCACTCGCTGATGACCGACACGTTCGATGCTGGGTCATGGATGCCTGTCCCTGTAAGTTTGTGCCACTTTGGGTTTACGACTAGCCATGTCAGCCCGGGTTCCTTATCATATGGATGCTAGCGACACTATCATATACGTGTGCCAAAAGGCACAAACGGTCCCGGGCAAAGGTAAGGTGACTCCCGTGGGGATACCGTGCGTGAGGCCGCAAAGTGATATGAGGTGTTACATGCTAGATCAATGTGGCATTGAGTCGGGGTCCTGACAGACAGTGGGCCAACTCGCTTGGCCATTTGGAGTAGATCGACAGCTACGCCCCTGGCCATCGAGTCAGATTTGGAAGCTTGAATTATGTGGCCGATATCCGCAGAGACTTGATCTTCAACGGATTCGAACCCGTGACGGCTGCTCCCTGTCACCACGATGAACATGACCTAAATCTGTCATCGGACCATGCTTGGGAGATAGCACCAATAACCGCTCCGGCCCTAGATTCGGAGCAGATCACGCCATCCGAGGACGAGATGCTCAACCCCGCCATGGAAGCTGCAGACTCAGCAGCATTGGAGCCGCACACAGGTCCAACCTCGAGTGGGGCATGTGTTATCAGAACCACAGATCCGTCTCCGGCTGCATGTTCCAAACTGCGTGCATCCGCACCCGTCGAGCCTTATCAGGCGCCGATCATAGAATTTAGCTCCGCGGACATCTTCTGGCATTCACCTTTAGGCGATGTGCTAAACTCACTAAAAGCCCTCTCCTTGTCAGGAGACTCGCGGCCGAATTATATCCGGCTTGAATTTGAAGCTGATGACAGAGAATTTCGCTTCCCACCCACCACCCACTACATAGCCACTGTCAAGGACTTAACCGACATGCTCGACTATGACTCCGAAAACATTGACGGTATGGATGACGATGCCGGAGAGGAGCAGGCACAAAAACCACCACTCACAAGGCGCTGGACAGCCACCTCCTCGTATGACGTATACATGGTGGATACACCCTAATAGAACAACGGTGACAATGAAAATCCAGTCGAGGATAAGCCTCCTGAGATACAACCAAAACGTCAGCGTCACCGATGCCGCTCTAAGCCACGTCGTGGTAAAAACAGCAATACCGTCACAGAAGGAAACAATACTCTGGACGACGCCGAAGACAATGAAGACCCCGTTGAGACAACCTCCGAACAGGACGCACGGGAAGACAGTGAGTCAGCCCTGATGAACAGGCCATGAATGAAGACTCGGAGGACAGCAACTACCTTCCGCTCTCCGAGGACGAGGTGAGCCTCGGTGACGAAGATTTCATCGTGCCTGAGGAGCCCACCGAATAGGAGCGCTTTAAGCGCCGGCTAATTGCCACTGCAAGGAGCCTGAAAAAGAAGCAGCAGCTTCAAGTTGATCAATATCTGCTCAACGATAGATGGACTAACGTCCTAGCAGCCGAAGAATATGGCCTCGAGTGCCCAACCAAAAGCTACCCGAAGCGCAAACTGTTACCACAGTTTGATGATGAGGCACTGGAGCCCGTCCTACCAGCGCATAATGCGGCTGACCGGCCACCATGTGGCTAGGACAAAGCGGCACCTCGAGCCGAACAACAGCCCGCACTACCTCGCCGTAGAAATCGAAATACAACAGCTCGGGGATACACACATGACCTACGACATAACTTGGAAAACAGAGCATCTCAGACAAGATCGATCTACGGATCCCGAGGGCGTGCCCCTACGCGCTATGACAGCCACCTGGCCGGACATGATAAACATAATCACGACCGAGTCGATGACCATAGACGAACTCCATCCGAGATACGCCACGACCTGGCCCGATACAGAGGCACCACACACCCCCTCTGCTTCACTGATGAAGTAATGAACACGATTTCCCAGAAGGGTTTAAACCCATGAACATCAAATCATATGATGGGACAATAGACCCCGCAGTATGGATTGAGGATTTTCTTCTCTATATTCATATGGCCCGCGGTGATGATCTTCACACCATCAAATACCACCCACTAAAACTCAAAGGACCAGCCAGGTACTGGTTGAACAGTCTGCCCAAAAACTCCATTGGCAGCTGGGAGGACTTGGAGGATGCTTTTCTCGACAACTTCCAAGGTACATATGTCCGACCTCCGGATGCCAATGACTTAAGTCACATAGTTCAACATTCCGGAGAGTCAGCCAAGAAATTCTGGACTAGGTTCTTAACTAAAAAGAACTAGATCGTCGATTGTCTGGATGCCGAAGCCCTAATAGCCTTTAAGCATAGTATCTGTGACGAATGGCTTGCCCGACACCTCGGCCAGGAAAAGCCGAAGTCCATGGCAGCCCTCACGACACCCATGACCCGCTTCTATGCGGGCGAAGATAGCTGGCTAGCCCGTAGCAATAACAATACAAGCAAACCTGGCACTTATGAAGCTAGAAATAGCAAAGGCAAGCCCCGACGCAACAGACACAAGCGTCGAAACAACGGTGACAACACCGAAGACACGACGGTCAATGCCGGATTTAGTGGCTCTAAGTCCGGTCAGCGGAAGAGTCCATACAAAAGAAACAATCCGGGCCCGTCCAGTTTGAACCGCATACTCGATCGTCCATGTAAAATCCATGGCACCCCTCATAAACCATCCAATCATACCAACAGAGAGTGTTGGGTCTTCAAACAGGCCGGCAAGTTAAATGCCGAGAACAAGGAGAAATGGTCCCAAAGCAAGGACGATGATGAGGAGCCCCGGCCACCGAGCACAGGGGGACAGAAGAAGTTTCCGCCCCAAGTCAAAATGGTGAACATGATATATGCTACCCATATCCCCGAGAGGGAGCGCAAGCGCGCACTCAGGGACGTCTACGCGATTGAGCCAGTCGCCCCAAAGTTCAACCCATGGTCATCCTGCCCGATCACTTTTGATCGCAGGGATCATCCGACCAGTATCTGTCATGGCGGTTCATCCGCACTGGTCCTTGACCCAATTATTGATGGGTTCCATCTGACGCGAGTCCTCATGGACGGTGGCAGTAGCCTGAACCTGCTTTATCAAGATACAGTGCGAAAAATGGGCATCGATCCTTCAAGGATCAAACCCACCAAAACCACCTTTAAAGGTGTCATACCAGGTGTAGAGGCCTGCTGTACGGGCTCAATGACACTGGAAGTGGTCTTCAGATCTCCAGACAATTTCCGAAGCGAAGAATTGATCTTTGATATAGCCCCCCTTCTGCAGTGTCTATCACACACTACTCAGACGAACCGCATTCGCTCGATTCAATGCGTGCCGCACTACGCCTATCTCAAGCTCAAGATGCCCGGACCACGCGGTGTCATAACAGTCAATGGAAACACAGAACGCTCCCTCCGCACTAAGGATTACACCACTGGCCTTGCCGCAGAAGTATAGAGCTGCCTTTTTAGGTAGAACCTCAATTTGGCAGCCAAGCTCCCAGACACCGTCAAGCGAGTTCGAACTACTCTGCAGCAAGACAGTCCAGCTCGTCCAGAGCTTGACTAGCAATTCGGCCTCCGTCCCAGTCCCGACCAAGCGGCGACACTCGTGCCACGCGTACATAACTACACACTTAAAATACCATGGGCATAGACGGGTGCACGGCCAGATCGTGGTCCATAGCATGGCTCAGCTGCTCCTGGATCCGCATACTTTTACTTTTCCTTTTCCTTTTTAGGTCTCTTTTCTTTCCCAAGTAGTTCCTGGTGACCTGATCGACGGACCTATAGAGGGACGGATACACCAAGACGGCAAGAAGCATAGACGCATGGGAAAATTTCCAGGTGGTTTCTTTAAATAATCATTATACCTGTCTTGAGGATCCGCACGCAGCTCTTCCTTGGTTGTGGCATGTTAAATATCCCTGGTGCTTATCGCATTACTTGTACAAAATACGCTTTTACGTATTAATCAAACTACAATGAAAGACAGTTGGCGGCCCAATTTTTGCAGCATTAGCCCATTATTTCATTTTTTCCTTTTCTTGATATTTTAATCAAATTGTGCCCGTACACTCTGGTACGAATTAATTTGCTAGGGGCTCCATTACGCTCCACAATACGGCAACAAAGTCCGAAAACTTTTTTTTACAACATAGTTTGACACTCCGAACTTATAGCATTATATGCATCGGCTCCGAATCATGTCTTTGGTCAATAGTTGGGTTGCCCGGCTCCTGTGCTTGCTACCTTACATTCTGCTATATCGGCTAGGGTAGTAAAGGGAGAACTACTACAATTGTGTCCCGGTTCATCCAGATGAGCACCTCAGTAGAGAAAGCCGAAAACTGACTGTCATGATGCGGCATGAGCCGGTCAGCTGTTCGAGAGGTTTTTAAATCTTTTGCGATTTTCTCCGCATCTTGCGATAAACCGGCTTTTATCCGATCAGGTGTTGGTAGCTTCCCAAGATCGGATTTCTGAATACTAGGGGCTGCGCCTAAATTTTTACTGTCAAACTTCTATGGCTAAGTGAGGGTGATAAAGCCACATAGTCCGACTGCCTTGTTCGTTGCGCTAAACACCTCCTTTAAGGACCAAACATTGGAGTAAAGAGTGTTTAGATTTATCCCGAACACCCCTGTACTACCTGCATGGGGGCAGAAGCCGACGACTGGCCAACTCTCAGATTTAACAATAACGGACGCACATGAGGTAAAATTTTAAATAACAAGCATTATATTACATAACGATCTTGTTTCACAATACAGGATAGGATAACATGAATGTATTCAGGGAAACATAACATCCTTTGCACATCGCTCCGCAACAATGCGGGACCCCTCCATGACATTGTCAAAATATAGCTCAGGGGTGCGGTGCTCCTTGCCCGCGGGCGGTTCCTCGGTCATAAGCTTCACGGCGTCCATCTTCGCCCAATGCATCTTGACTCGGGCGAAGGCCATTCGCGCACCTTCGATGTAGAATGACCGCTTGATGGCATCCAACCGAGGGCAGGCATTAATGAGCCACTTCACGAGCCCGAAGTAGCTGCTGGGGATGGCTTCGACAGGCCACAACCGGATTATCAAATCCTTCATGGCTAGTTCGGCCGCCTTGTGTAGTTCGACCAGCTGTTTTAGCTGATCGCTGAACGACACCGGGTATTCTAGTGCAAGGTATTGCGACCAAAATAGCGCCTCCGTAGAGCTCCCCTCTTCGGCTCGGAAAAATTCTGCAGCATCGGAAATGCCGCACTGAAGATCTGCAAACGCCACTAGAGAACTCTAAATACGGGTCAGTAATAGGAACCTTTTCTACACATATCTGCTATGCATAATAAAGGCCTTACGTGCCGCGATTTTCCTGGCCTCCTGGATATCCTGGAGGGTGCCCTGGGCTTCATCCTGAGCATCATGTGTGCTTTGGCGGGCCTTGGTGAGCTTGGACCCTTGATGCTTAAGGTCGCGCTCCAAGGACTCACACTTCATAACGGCATCCTGGAGATCCTGTTGGACCTCACTAACCCTGGCCTTGTGTTGCTCACGGGCGGCCTTTTCCTTGCCGCTCTCTCCTCGGCCTCAGCCAGCGCCTTCTTGAGGGTCTCCACCTCAGTCGCCGCTCCTAACAAACAAAATCGAACTTTGGTTAGCTCAAATCATTTAATCCTTCCTGAATGTACACAAGGTTATTACATACCTTGGCTATCTTCCAGCCACTTTTTCATGCGGCTGAGCTCCTCCTTGGTCCGCTCCAAACTTTTCTTTAGTCCAGAGACTTCCATAGTATGCGAGGTCGCAGCCAGCAGTGATGCCTACTTATTCACATAGACATATTAAGTTAGACTCCTGCGAAAATTATTTGATCCTCTGTTCAGCTTTTCTTTCCGAACACTGGGCAGAGTGTCAGGGGCTACTGTCTATACTGTGACATTCTTTTTATAGTTGTGTTGCTTACCTCAAAGCCTATTAGAAGGCTCATGCACGCTTCGGTTAGTCCGCTCTTCGCAGACTGGATCCTCTCAATCACTGTACCCATAAGGGTACGGTGTTCGTCAACAATGGAAGCACCTTGTAGCGCTTCCAGCAAACTGTCCGGTGCCTCTGGATGGACAGAGGTCACGGGTGGAGCAGCCGCACCTCCCTCTTTTCAAAAGAGGCATCCTGCCTGATTCCGAAGCCGCATGGGTTTCCAGAACTGTATTCGGCTGAAGGTAAAATTGGATATGGCCCCCATCGTCAGTGTCCATGGGGGTTTGCTCCCCTATGTGTTCGGCACCCGAGTTTTCACCCTTGGGCGTCGCCCGAACGGCCTCCTGAGCCTCTCCCTAGCCCGGGATCCCTCGGGACAACACCTTAGTGTTGTCCACGGTCTTGGCGGAGGAGGCCGCCGGAAGGGTCCCGCTGTCCATAGCCTTTAGGTCTAGCAAACCCTCCAAAGAGGAGGATAGCTCGAGGTTGGACCGAGCCGGACTGCAAATGCATAATTCATCACATTAAAAGAATGAAGTAAAGAGGCCGGATACATGAACATGTCTGGACACTTACGATTTGGCATGGGGCTTGTCCCTGGGCTCCCATTCCCAGCTGTTGTCGGTGGCCGCTGCGGAGCTGTCCGGAAGGGAGGTTTTCCCCTTCTTGGACGCCTCGGCTTCCAGACGCGTGGAGGCCGTCCTCTTCTTTCTCTCCCTGTAGGGGGAATGGATTTCTTCTTCCTCCTCCTCTTCCTCGTCATCCTCGGTGGCGGAGGAGTGAGCCTTGGGTTCTTCGGACGTCACGTCCGAATTGCCATTGCGACGGAGACCACCTCTGGTCCCCTTGGCCTTCTTCTTGGCCTTCTTCTTGGCCTTCTTCTCCGACAGCTGATAAGGCACAGAACCAGCATCTTCATTAGAAGCGGGATTTCTGGGTCTTCGGGCAGTGGAGCCGGACAGTTAATCCGCTCCTCCATCTCTGTCCAGGCCTGGAAAAATTAATAGGGAGGCTTAAATGCCCTCCTCGAGTATGCAAGTAAAGGGTATATGTCGGTGTCAAAACCGGCGGATCTCGGGTAGGGGGTCCCGAACTGTGCGTCTAGGCGGATGGTAATAGGAGACAGGGGACACGATGTTTTTACCCAGGTTCGGGCCCTCTCGATGGAGGTAAAACCCTACTCCTGCTTGATTAATATTGATGGTATGGGTAGTACAAGAGTAGATCTACCACGAGATCAGAGATGCTAAACCCTAGAAGCTAGCCTATGGTATGATTGTTGTATATATGATCTATCGACTAGCCTGGACCTGGTTTATATAATGCACCAGTGGCCTAGGATAACAAGAGTCCTAGCCGAATACGCCGGTGGGGAGGAGTCCTTGTCTTGATTGCCAAGTCTTGTGGAATCTTCCTTGTATGCGGCAGCTGTCCAGACTGGCCCATGAGTATATGGCCATGGGGGTCCTCGCCCCAATCTAACAGATCGGGAGATGACATGGTGAGTACCCCCTATTCCAGGACACCGTCAGTAGCCCCCTGAACCGGTCTTCAAGTTTTAGGGACGCTCCTCGATTCTTCCGAACCGTTCTTCATCTTTAGTCGTCGGTCTTGAAAACTGGTTCAACAAATCTTCTCATCTTCGATCTTGAGGATCACCGAAATGCATTCGACGAGTTTACACGTCAGGTATCCAAGGAGCCCCTTTAAGTTTCCGGCCTTTATCAATGCCTTGTTATTTTTATGCCACACCTCGGGTTTGAAGTTGTTCCCGGGCGGCAGCGTCCTCTTGCGTCTGAGCTCCAACGTCGGACTGCATTCGAGGTATCTTTTGCAGCCGAGCACCAACGCCGGACCGCTTTCCAGCTCTAACGCCAGAACGTATCCGAGCTCCAACGCCGGACTATGTATCCGAGCTCCAATGCCGGACTATATCCGAGCTCCAACGCCGGACTGTATCCGAGGTGTCATAAATCACCTTGGTTCAAAGAAGTTTGAAGGAGTTTAGCCGATCTTAATGCTGGAAATGCCCTCTATGGAGCCAGCCACTAGCGCCCGGGCTTTATGCCGGACTGCTTCCGAGGTGGTGCACCACCCCAAATGTGGGCCGATTTTTGTCAATATTTTTGATCGGTGCAATTTATTCTCTGCCGAGATACATAGCTAGTAGCCCTCAAGGTGGGTATCGGTCTAAAACCTGAGATGCACATGAAGGATGACATAAGACCGCTGATCCCCGTAGCCGCTGAGACTCAGGTTGATTTGCAAAATCGGTCTAAGGATCAAGTCCTAGCTCGGCAGAATACTTCGGGACACAAAAAGTGGCGTGTTTAGTCCTCAAGACTCAGGTTGGGTGAGGCCGACCAACCTGAGGATCAAAATCTCCTCGGAGACTGTATTACACTTAAAATTTTCTGCATTGGACAGGCAATGCAGTAGCCCCCGAGACACTGGTCGGGTGACAACACCAGATCAGGGGATCGATGTGCCCCTTTAATAATTGTAAATAATAAGCCCGAAGCCCAGTAGCCCCCGAGCCTTAATGCGGGCACGGGTGGCCGAATTAAGGATTGATATCCATAGTAAAATCACAAATTATGTGTAATGACTCTATGTATCCAAGTACTTTACGTCATTAACGCTTGGATCCGCATTGTACAAAACTTTGTTGACTGACCATCGACTTCCACCTCCTCGGCCAATAGCCGAGGAGTGTTTGTCCTACTTTATAAAGCCTTTATGAGGGCAAAGATTTACAACAAACAAGGCAATATGGCCATACGGATTTATAAACAAAGGTATGCAGAGAGATATGTTATATTACTGTTTAACAGAAGAAATGTCTTCCAAAGAAAATAGTCCCGCTATCGGTTCCTTTCTTTGGGTTGTCATGCTAAGCATGATCATGAAACCTCAGCTCCAATGTAAGAGCAAAATATCAAGGATCTAGTTTCGGAGGCCAGTTAATAGCCCCCGGTAGTGTTCGACGACAGTCGAGGTCAAGCCGTAAATACTTCGGCCATTGTTATGAATGGCTCACTGTTTAACACCGTCATCGGATCGCTAACTAGTTTACGCTTGTTGTGACAGTCATTTTTCGGCTTTCTCCACTGAGGTGCTTAACCATGTGAGCTGGAAGCACAATCGCAGTGGTTCTCCCTTTGCACACCTAGCCGAACAAAGCGGAACGTAAGAGGCAAGCACAGGAGCCGGGCAACCCAACTATTGACCGAAGACACAATTCGAAACCGATGCATATATAGCAATATCCGAGAAAGTTTTTGCCGAATCTCTAAAGGTGTCCGGCGTTGCACTGCGAGACTTGTGCTGAAAACACACAAATAGTTTAAAAAGTGCCATAAGCTTGGAAAACCAAAAAAACGTTAGTAAAAACTTCACGTCAGAACAAGATCAAGTGTTCAATGCCAATCCGAAAATTGGCCTTAGCAAAAGAAGTGCTTCTGTCATGCTTTAACATGATACATCCTATCTCAAGACTTCAAGCGTGTCAGCCTACGGCTTCTCCCCGGCTAGTGACCACACGCTCGTGTCGAAAAAAGGAGTGATAGATAATAATAATAATAATAAAACTTTGCAATGACTAAGAAGAAGAACACTTATCATAAAACGGCTCATATAAATTTAAGAGCCCCCAAGTGACTTGGGTAAAAGAATGATTGCATGTACCGAAGTACTTATATCATATCTATGTTCAACCGAACTTTAAATGCGTCTTAACCGACCGTCGGCTTCTCCCTCTTCGGTCAAAGACCAAAAAGTGTTATGTACTCCATCTGTCGAGAATATCGACGGTGTTTCCAATAACCAGGCAATCAGGCCATAAGGCTGTAACAGACAAAGCGCGCTCAGGGAACTTATGCTATATTACTTTGAAGTGTAAGAAGCATCTTTGAAGAAAATAGTACCCCCACCGATACCTTTCTTCGGTGCTCATTGTTATTATGAGACTTGTGCAACAGATATTTTTTACTCATGAGTTCCGTTGTGTGCCGACCATGATTGAAAACAATAAGAGCGCTAGCTTTCGGCTTCACCTAGTCTGAGGTCCGGCTCGGGTGACCCGATTGTGACAATCGCATAGGTGCTCCCTTTACTCCCTAGCCAAACAATCGGGAACATAGGGGTAAGCACAGGAGCCAGGCAACCCAGCTTGCAAATCGCTTAAGTAAATATGGTGCATATTGTGGCGTAACACATGAACAAGGAACGAATCCGTACAAGTATAATCATATGCAAGAGGAAAAAGCTTCATGAAGGAAGCCCCCAAGTAAACGGGGTATTTGAATTTGTGCGTCACAAACAAAGTTTGGACAAGGAAATTTTTACAAGCAACTTTTTTCCAAAAAAGTATAATGCTTGGTCAAGCCGAACACAAGTTAAAAATTTAAAACTTTGAGCATGAAGGCAACTTAGCTGGTTAATGTGTTCGGTATTGATGACGCGGTCCGAGCTTGATGCGGGACAAGGTTCCATCCCCCAAGCCGGTCCCGAGGTGGCGGAGCAAAGAGCTCGGCATTCCGAAGTGGTGACATAGCACGGTCAATGCAGGATGGCAGGGTGATGCCGAAGTCCCCGGCATGGGGTAATGAAGTGTTGACGAAGCCCCCCGTCCAGCTGAGGTGACGCCAAAGGATATAGTCCGGCTGGATCATTTTCCTGTGCACAAAAAATAGTGCAAACTGGAGATAATAGTAATAATAAAAAAAATTCGTTGCATAACAAATAATTTATGCAAATTGAGTAATAAAAGAAATATGGCCTGGCGCCGAAGTCAGGGTCGATGCAGGGCGGCGGCGTGATGCGGTAAAGGCATGGTAAGGCCTGAATTCACAGGTCGGTTCGAGTTCCGGATGCGGCGTTCGCCGGACTATGTACGGAAACTGACCGAACCACCATGAAACCGTCGTTAATGCGGCCACCATTTGATAGACCCGCGTACATATGTTGGACAAACCAGAGTAATAATTCGTTGGAGAAAATGAACTCAAACAAGCAAAAAATGCTAGGATTAATAGCACCTGACTTATTTGTTGGAGCAATCCGAAGAAAGGTGATTCCCAAAATTGGGACTCAATCCGCATACCTATCGCCTGATGGGAGATAAGGCAATGGCATGGCGATGCTGGCAAAGGTTGGCTCGCCGAGGCAAAGCCCTCGGTCCAGCTAACGTGACGGAGCTGGTCGGCCAGCAACGCCGAAGTCTCCGGAGTAGGTTGATGAAGAGATGATGAAGCCCCCAGTCCAGCTAATGTGATGAAGCCTCGGTGCCAGCCGATGAGTCGAAGTAGGTCAGCATGATGGACACCAGCTTGAAAAAGCAACAGTGCGGCCCTGCCGATGCAGGTCGTGGCGTGGTCGATGCCGGCTTGATGAAGTGACCGTGCGGCGATGCAGGTGTACCCGCTCCGTGTAATCCGTGGGGCGTCAATGTTGGTGATGATTTATCCTTCGCGATGCCGGACTCTTGTTCGTCTTGCCGAGATGATGATCCGAAGAAGTTGAGCGCGGCTCAACAAAGTGACGACGTGTCTAGCGCAGGTCGGCAGCCGTGGAGCAATATTGCCGGACTGGTTTGACACCAGCATGATGTTGAAGATCATGTTCAAAAGATTTTAAGATTAGCGGGATGTGTTCGGGAACCAAAACACGATACCGCATACAAAGCTTCCTTCAAAAAGGATGTCCGAATTCCCGTTCAAAAAATAGAAGAACTCGGCCCGGATTCGTTTTCGCGCAGAAAACAGATCCAAAAAGTGGTGCACTAATCGGAAGGTTCCCGGAGTTTGGACGGTCGGATCGAGCTGAAATTTTGGGAGGTGGTAGATATAGGAATTCCACAGCCGATCAACGGTTAGATCTTCCAAAGGACGTCCGAGCTAAAAGCTGGACACCACGCCCTAAACTCATCCAGATCCTCGTTCAGATTTGACAAGGCTCCGGTATGTCGCGGCTTGCCAGAGATTCCTCCATCGGAACTCGACGAAATTTTCCAGGGTCGTTGTAGATTCAATTCCGCACTATTCCACCGAAGCTATCGTCGAACTGACGCTCGAGGAGGCGGTGACGGCGGACACAAGTCCGCTGTCCAGAAAAATAGCATGGTCGCCCGAGGGCAATGTTGACGTTAAGCCCCCGGGCTCCCTGGATGATTCCTCCATGATCTTGATAGAGATCGGAGCTAATGTTGATGAAGGCCCTCGTCTGAACGTGACGATCAGAGGTAGGGCGCAGTCCTCGGTCGAACCAAGGTGACCAGTCGAGCTGGTGCCGAAGATGCTGCAGTCGCAGTTGATCTGCAGGCGAGCCATTGACCTTTTGCCGAACACACAGCGGAACTCTCAATGAAAGCACCAGTGTCGGTGTCAAAATCGGCGGATCTCGTGTAGGGGGTCCCGAACTGTGCGTCTAGGCGGATGGTAACAGGAGACAGGGGACACGATGTTTTTACCCAGGTTTGGGCCCTCTCGATGGAGGTAAAACCCTACTCCTGCTTGATTAATACTGATGGTATGGGTAGTACAAGAGTAGATCTACCACGAGATTAGAGAGGCTAAACCCTAGAAGCTACCCTATGGTATGATTGTTGTATATATGATCTATCGACTAGCCTAGCCCGGGTTTATATAATGCACCAGTGGCCTAGGATAACAAGAGTCCTAGCCGAATACGCCGGTGGGGAGGAGTCCTTGTCTTGTTTGCCAAGTCTTGTGGAATCTTCCTTGTATGCGGCAGCTGTCCAGACTGGCCCATGAGTATACGGCCATGGGGTCCTCGGCCCAATCTAACAGATCGGGAGATAACGTGGTGAGTACCCCCTAGTCCAGGACACCGTCAGTATACCTTGAAAACATGAAAGAACTTGCCGGATTAGCAGGGTGAGTTAAGTCATGCCCGTGATCCCCAGTCGTGGGCGACGACGCCTCGTTGGCCTTGAAGAGAACCTTCTAGATATCTTTGTGTGCGTCGTGCCGAAGAGCTCCAGTACGGTCTGGTGCTTGGCCGGATCGAACTCCCATAGATGGCAAGTCCGGCGTTGGCACGAAAGGATCCGGCTATCGGTGTCAAAACCGGCGGATCTCGGGTAGGGGGTCCCGAATTGTGCATCTAAGGCTAATGGTAACAGGAGGCAGGGGACATGATGTTTTACCCAGGTTTGGGCCCTCTCGATGGAGGTAATACCCTACTTCCTGCTTGATTGCTCTTGATGATAGGAGTATTACAAGAGTTGATCTACCACGAGATCATATGTTGTGGTCTAAACCCTAGAGGTATGATGAGTAATGTCATAATCTATCGACTAGCACGGCCTCGGTTTATATAATGTACCATAGGCCTAGGGTAACAAGAGTCCTAGCCGAATACGCAGGTGGGGGAGGAGTCCTTGTCTTGATCACCAAGTCTTGTGGAATCTTCCTTGTATGAGGCAACTGTCCGAACTCCCGTGGTGAGTACCCCCTAGTCCAAGACACCGTCAGTAGCCCCCTGAACCGGTCTTCAAGTTGGGGACGCTCCTCGATTCTTCCGAACTGTTCTTCATCTTCAGTCGCCGGTCTTGAAAACTGGTTCAACAAATCTTCTCATCTCCGATCTTGAGGATCACGAAGTAAATTCGGAGAGTTTATATGTCGGGTATCCGAGGAGCCCCTTTAAGTTTCCGGCCTTTATCAATGCCTTGTTATTATTATGCCACACCTCAGGTTTGAAGTTATTCCCGGGCGGCAGTGTCATCTTGCGTCCGAGCTCCAACGCCGGATTGCATTCGAGGTATCTTTTGCAGCCAAGCACCAACGACGGACTGCTTCCGAGCTCCAACGCCGGAATGTATCCAAGCTCTAATGCCGGACTGTGTCCAAGCTCTAACGCCGAACTGTATCCGAGCTGCAACGCCGGACTATACCCGAGATGTCATAGGTCATCTGGGTTCAAAAAGTTGAAGGAGTTTAGCCGAGCTTAATGCCAGAAATGCCCTCTATGGAGCCAGCCACTGGCGCTCGAGCTTAATGCCGGACTGCTTCCGAGGTGGTGCACCAGCCCTGACCGCGGGCAGATTTTTTGATTGGTGCGATTTATTCTCTGCCGAGATATATAGCCAGTAGCACTCAAGGTGTGTGCGTCGGTCTAAAACCCAAGATGCACCTGAAGGAAAATATGAAACCGCTGATCCTAGTTGCCCCTGAGACTCAGGTCGATGCGCGAAATTGGCCTGAGGATCAACTCCTACCTCGGCAACATACATAGGAATAGAAATGCGGTGTGCAAAGTCATCGAGACTCAGGTTGGGTGCGGCCGACCAACCTGAGGATAATAATCTCCTCGAAAACTATATTGCACTTTAAATTTTCTGCATTGGACAAGCAATACAGTAGCCCCCGAGACACTGGTCGGGTGGCGACACCAGATCAGGGGATCGATGTACCCCTTTAATATTTGTAAACTATAAGCATGAAGCCCAGTAGCCCCCGAGCCTTAATGTGGGCACGGGTGGCCGAATTAAGGATCGATGTCCAAAGTAAAATCACAAATTATGTGTAATGATTCTATGTATCCAAGTACTTTACATCATCAATGCTCGGATCCGCATTGTACAAAACTTTGTTGACCGGCCATCGGCTTCAACCTCCTCGACCAGTAGCCGGGGAGTGTTTGTCCCACTTTATAAAGCCTTTATGAGGGCAAAGATTTGCGGCAAACAAGGTAATCCGGCCATACGGTTTTATAAACAAAGGTACGCAGAGAGACATGTTATATTATTGTTTAACATAAGAAACATCGTCCAAAGAAAATAGTCCCGCTATCGGTTCCTTTCTTTGAGTTGTCATGCTAAGCACGATCATGAAACCTCAGCTCCAATCAATGTGGGAGGAAAATACTGAGGATTTAGTTCGGGAAAATCTTCCAAACTCTGTGGTCTAGATGAACCCAAATTTTCACTTCCGTTGCGATCGTTTATAATCTGAAAGTGGCCCATCGTCGGCTTCTACCCCCTTGTTGATGCTACGCAGGGTGTTTCCAAAATAACAAAACAACCCTTAGCCGACGTCTCAGTTCCCGAAGGCGGTTGTGTTGGCGGAAACATGGCAATCAGATATGCGGGCTTTATTACTTTCACTTAGTCATAGGAGCTTAAAGTTGGGAGGCCAGCAAGTAGTCCCCTGCTTAGTGTTCGGCGACAGCCTAGGTCAAGCCGTAAACACTTCGCACAATGTCATGAATGGCCCGTCATTTAATATAGTCATCGGATCACTGACTGGTTTATGCTTTATTATGACAGTCAGTTTTCGGATTTGTCCATCGAGGTGCTTAATCATGCGAGCTGGAAGCACAATCGCAGTGGTTCTCCTTTTGCACACCTAACCGAACAAAGCAGAATATAGGAGGCAAGCACAGGAGCCGGGCAACCCAACTATCGACCGAAGACACAATTTGAAACCGATGCATATATAGCAATATCCGAGAATTTTTGTCGAATCTCTAAAGGTATCCGGCGTTGCACAGCGAGACTTATGCGGAAAACACACAAATAGTTGAATAGTGCCATAGGATTGGAAAACTAAAAAACGTGAGTAAAAACTCGGCGTCCGAACTAGATTAATTGTTCGGTGCCAATCAGAAAATTGGTCTTAGAGAAAAAATTGTGCTTCTGTCGTGCTTTAACATGACACATCCTATCTCAAGACTTCAAGCGGGTCAGCCTACGACTTCAACCTCCTATCCCGAAGGTGGATGAGAGGGAAATCGGGCTATTGACCATACACTTGCGTTGAAAAAAGGAGTGATAGAAAAAAAAACTTTGCAACGACTAGGAAGAGAACACTTATTATAAAACACCTCACATAAATTTAAGAGCCCCCAAGTGACTTGGGTAAAAAGAATTTTGATGTATAATGATTGTATGTGCCGAAGTACTTATATCATATATGTGTTCACCCGAAATTTGAGCGCGTCTTAACCGACCGTCGGCTTCTCCCTCTTTGGCCAAGGGCCGAAAAGTGTTATGTATTCCATCTGTCAAGAATATCGACGATATTTCCGATAACCAGGCAATCAGGCCATAAGGCTGTAACAGACAAAGCGCGCTCAGGGAACTTATGCTATATTACTAACGAAGTGTAAGAAGCATCTTTGAAGAAAATAGTGTGCCCACCGATACCTTTCTTCGGTTGCTCATTGTTATTATGAGACTTGTGCAATAGATTTTTTGTACTCATGAGTTCCATTGTGTGCCGACCATGATTGAAAACAATAAGAGCGCTAGCTTTCGGCTTCACCCAGTCTGAGGTCAGAGCTCAGAAGAACCGGTTGTGACAATCGCAAAGGTGCTCCCTTTACTCCTTAGCCAAACAATCGGGAACATAGGGGTAAGCACAGGAGCAAGGCAACCCAGCTTGAAAATCACTTAGGTCAATATGGTGCATATTGTGGCATAATACACGAACAAGGAACGAAGCCGTACAAGTATAATCATATGCAAGAGGAAAAGCTCCAGCAAGGGAGCCCCCAATTAAACGGGGTATTTGAATATGTGTGTCACAAACAAAGTTATGACAAGGAGTTTTTCCGCAAACAATTTTTTCCAAAAAAGTTATAATGCTTGGTCGAGCCGAACAAAAATTTAAACTGGAAGTTTTTGCGCATAAGAGCGACTTAGCTGGTTAATGTGTTCGGCATTGATGACACGGTCCGAGCTTGATGCGGGCAAGGTTCTAGACTCTCAGGCTGGTCCCCAGGTGGCCGAGCCGAGAGTTCGGTACTCCGAGAAGATGAGGCCCTCAGTCCTGCCGCGGTAATGGAGCAGGTCGGGCGCTAAGGCGACAACACAATTCGGTTGAAGGAGGCGACATCGCGGCTCAGTCTGAGTCAATTGGCTGCACAGAGAAAATAGTGCAAACCAAAAAGTGATGACAAATAAAGATAATAATATATATATATATATATATATATATATAATTCTTCTACTTGTTTAATACAAGTGAAGTAAATAATGAGAGAGATATGGCCTGAGTGTCAAGGTCAGTGTCGATGCAGGACGTGATGTGGTAAAGGCGTGGCAAAGCCCGAATTCACAAGTCGGTCCCAGTTCCAGATACAGCGTTTGTCGGACTATGTACGGAAACTGGCCGAACCACCACGCGGCCATTGTTAATGCGGCCACCATTTGATAGACCTGTGTATAAATGATGGAACAAAGCAGAGTAATAATTCCTTTGGAAAAATAAACCTAAACAAGCAAAAATTGCTGGGATTAATAGCACCTGGTTTATTTGTTGTAGCGATCTGAAGAAAGGTTAGTCCCAAATTTGGGACTCGATCCGCACACCGATTGCCTGATGGGTGATGAAGCGAAGGCATGACGATGCCGGCAAAGGCTGGCTCGCCGGCAAAGCCCGTGGTCCAGCTAATGTGATGAAGCTGGACGGCCGACGATGCCGAAGCCTCCGGAGTAAGTTGATGAAGGGATGATGAAGCCCCCAGTCAAGGCGAGGAGACGGAGCAGGTCGGTGCGGAGGTGTTGAAGTAGTTCGGCGTGATGGACGTCGGCTCGATGAAGCAACAGTCCGGCCATGCCGATGCAGGTCGTAGCTTGTGACATGATCAATGCTGGCCTGATGAAGTGACCGTGCAGTGATGCCGGTGTGCCCGCTCCGTGTAATCCGTGGGGCAGCAATGTTTGTGATGATTTATCCTTCGCGATGCCGAACTATTGTTCGGCTGGCCGAGATGATGATCCGAAGAAGTTGAGCTCGGCTCAACAAAGCGACGACATGTCTAACGCAGGTCGGCCGCCGTGGAGTGATGTTGTCGAGCTGGTTTGACACCGGTGCGACGGTGAAGTTCGTATTATAAAAACACTTTTAATACTAGTGTGATGTGTTTGAGAATAAAACACAATACCCCATACGAAAACGCCCTTCAAAAAGGATGTCCGAAATCCCGTTCGTAAAGAAGACGAACTTGGGTCAAATTCGTTCTCACGCAGAAAACAAATCTGAAAAGTGATGCACTAATCGGAAGGTACCCGGAGTTTGGACGGCCGGATCGAGCTGAATTTTTGGCAGGTGGTAGATATGAGAATTCCGCAGACGATCAACGGTTGGATCTTCCAAAGGATGTCTGAGCTAGATGCTGGACACCATGCTCCAAACTCGTCCGGATTCTCGTCCAGATTCAGCAGGGCTCCGGTATATCGGAGATTGCCGGAGATTCCTCCATCGGAACTCGACGAAATTTTTGCAGGGTTGTTGTAGACTTAATTCCACATAATTCCACCGAAGCAATCGTTTAGGCGACACTCGAGGAGGCGGTGGCGGAGGATACGAGTTTGCTGTCCAAAAAAACAACACGGTCGCCTAAGGGCAATGCTGACGTTGAGCCCCCGAGCTCCATGGATGACTCCTACTTGATCTTGATAGAGATCGGAGTTGATGTTGATGAAGGACCTTCTCCGAACATGACGATCGGAGGTAGGGCGCAATCCTCGGTCAAGCCAAGGTGACCAGTCGTGCTGGTGATTAAGAAACCGACATCGCAGTTGACCTGCAGTTGAGCCATTAATCCTTTCATCGATCACACAGCGGAACTCTCAATGAAAGCACCAATGTCGGTGTCAAAACTGGAGGATCTCGGGTAGGGGGTCCCGAACTACGCGTCTAAGGCTAATGGTAACAGGAGGCAGGGGACATGATGTTTTACCTAGGTTCGGGCCCTCTCGATGGAGGTAATACCTTACTTCCTGCTTGATTGATCTTGATGATATGAGTATTACAAGAGTTGATCTACCACGAGATCGTATGTTGTGGTCTAAACCCTAGAGGTATGATGAGTAATGTCATAATCTATCGACTAGCCTGGCCTCGGTTTATATAATGTACCATAGGCCTAGGGTAACAAGAGTCCTAGCCGAATACGCCGGTGGGGGATGAGTCCTTGTCTTGATCACCAAGTCTTGCAGAATCTTCCTTGTATGCGGCAACTTTCCGAACTGGCCCATGAGTATACGGCCATGGGGGTCCTCGGCCCAATCTAACTGATCAGGGGACGACGTGGTGAGTACCCCCTAGTCCAGGACACCGTCACCGGTGAACAAGCATCACCTGGATCACGTCGACGAGCTTGATTCTCTTGTTTATCATGTTCTGAACTCGTGTCTGGAGCACCGTCATCTCGTTCGAGGAAGACCAGGTCAGGCCTTTCTCCTGCTAGGAGGTGAGCCGCATCGGGACTCTGAACCGGAATGCTGGAGCAGCGGCCCAGTTGGTGCCGCGTGGCTCTGTGATGTAGAACCACTTTGACTGCCACCCTTTGACAGTCTCCACAAAGGAGCCTTCGGGCCATGTGACATTGGGCATCTTACCCACCATGGCGCCTCCGCACTCCGCTTGTTGACCACTCACCACCTTCGGCTTCACACTGAAGGTCTTCAGCCATAGTCCGAAGTGAGGTGGGATGCGAAGGAAGGCCTCACACATGACAATAAATGCCGAGATATTGAGGATGGAGTTGGGGGCCAAATCGTGGAAGTCCAGCCCGTAGTTGAACATGAGTCCTCGGAAAACGGGCGGATAGGGAATCCCAGTCTGCAGACTAAGTGTGAGATGAACACCACCCTCTCCTGGGGCTCCGGGGTGGGGACGATCTGTCCCTCGGCCAGAAGCCGATGGGCGATTTTCTTGGCCAAGTACCCGGCCTCCCGGAGCTTCGTGATGTCCTTCTCCTTGATGGAGGAGGCCATCTAGTTGCCTCCTGCTCCAGATTTGGACATGGTTGGAGTGCTTTTTTGGACGGAGAAGGCGAGAGCTTGGGCGCTGGAGCTGGAGAATGGGTGGGCAGAGGAAGCAGAAGTCATGGGTGAAAAAGGGTGAATCCTTATCCCTTTATAAAGGCAGTAAATGTCATGTGCCCCCCCACTCGCCTTGAAGCTCGCCTATTCCCCAAGGGCCGTGCATGTGGCATGGTTGGGTTACCCATGCCCGTATTGATGAGAATCCCGCAATAAGGGGGACACAATCTTTGCTTTGACGAGACGTGCCAATAAAACCGCACCTCAAAATATGAAGCGACAGGCTAAAAACGGTTCGAATAATGACGGGGCAGTGATGTGATGTCATGCTACAAAAAGTTGTCAGCGGATGGTACTTGTGGAATATTATACTCTCTACTGTTGTGTGCGAAACTTGTTTTGAAGATCCAGACACGATTCTTGTGTTCGAAGGCTATTTTGGAGTATTCGGAGAAGGAACCCGCCTTGCAATGCCGAAGACAATCTGCGCGTAGGACACCTCGTCATTGAAGCCTGGTTCAGGGGCTACTGGCGGAGTCCGGGATTAAGGGGTTCTCGGACGACCGGACTATTAACACGGGCCGGACTATTGGGCTATGAAAATGCAAGACAGAAGACTTCGTCCCATGTCCGAATGGGACTCTCCTTTGCGTGGATGGCAAGCTTGGTGCTTCAGATATGTAGATTCCTTTCTCTGTAACCGACTTTGTATAACCCTAGTGCCCTCCGGTGTCTATATAAACCGAAGGGTTGAGTACATAGGGCAGAATCATAATCATAGGCTAGACTTCTAGGGTTCTAGCCATTACAATCTTGTGGTAGATCAACACTTGTAATACTTATATTCATCAAGATCAATCAAGCAGGAAGTAGGGTATTACCTCCATAGAGAGGGCCCAAACCTGGATAAACATCGTGTCCCCCGTCTCCTGTTACCATCAACCTTAGATGCACAGTTCGGGACCCCCTACGCGAGATCCGCCGGTTTTTGACACCGACAGTGATGCCTATATTCATAATCATTGCCTTGGATATCATCATAACTTTGCACATTTCTATCAATTGCTCGATAGTAATTTGTTCACCCACCGTATGGTTTCTTTCAAGAGAGAAGCCTCTGGTGAAACCTATGCCCCCCGGGTCTATTTACCATCATATATTATCAAATCTGTAAAACCAAAAATCCAAAAATACCTTGTTGCAATTTATTTACTTTTATTTCATTTTATGTTTTAGTAATCTTTTATATCTATCTCTATTAGATCTCATCCTTGCAAGTGACCGTGAAGGGATTGACAACCCCTTTATTGCGTTGGGTGCAAGTGTTTGATTGTTTGTGCATGTGCATAGATTGGAGACTTGTTCGTACCTCCTACTGGATTGATACCTTGGTTCTCAAACTGAGGGAAATACTTATCTCTACTTTGGTGTATCACCCTTTCCTCTTCAAGGGAAAAACCAACGCAAGCTCAAGAACTAGCACTAGTCCCACAGTAAAGACGAGGATGAACCTCAGAGACCCAACAACGGAGGCCAGAAACAGTTATCTTCCAAAGTCAAGGATATGAATATGATCTATGTCACCCACATCCCGAAGAAAGAAAGGAAATGTGCACTCTGAGATGTCTACACCCTAGAGCCTGTAGCTTCAAAGTATAATCTGTGGCCAGCTTGCCCGATCACTTTCTACAAACACGACCACCCAACTAGCATCCGTCATGGAGGGCTGGAGGCTTTGGTCCTCAACCCCATCATCGACGAGTTTCACTTAACTCGAGTTCTTATGGATGGCGGCAGCAACCAAAACTTGATCTACGCTACAGGATCAGTAGAATGGGCATCGACCCATCAATGATCAAGCCCATCAACTCCACTTTCAAGGGTATGATACCAGGAGTGGAAGCACAGTATACATGTATCATAACGTTGGAAGTAGTCTTCGGCTCCCCTGAAAACTTTCAAAGTGAGGACTTGATCTTCGATATAGTTCACTTCTATTGTGGCTATCACGCATTACTTGGACGATTAGCCTACTAATTGGTTTTTGCTATTGCAAACTGTTATTGAGGAAATACCGTGGGTGATGACCTAAGGCAACACACACAGTTTCTAGGAATAAACCGTGTTGGATCGATGAACAATCACACACGACATTCTCTTCAAAATTGTTTGCGTTAGGCCACCTTGGGCAAACGTTTACCACATAAAAACTATGTGTGATGGACAGCCTTTGTCACACCGTTTCTTCTACGCACCATGTGTGATGCATTCAATAACGCAAATGATAAAATTGTTAATATTGTGTGTGATGGAAACGCTATCACAAACGATTTAACGGGGAAAATTATGTGTAATGTACATGCGAACGGAAACGTTTTCCTTGGAGCGACTGCGTGGGATGTATATATGAATAGAAACATTTAGCGGGGACTGACTTTGTGGGATGTACTTACAACCGGAAACAATTTCACTTGTATAATTGTATTTTTAGCACTACTATACGTATAACCATATTTGCTCGCTCGCCGGTCACACACGACCTTATTTTGCCGAGCGTGTGTGCTAGGAGGGCATATCCCCGACGGTTCCTAGGTCGTGTGGGACGGACCCCCTATCGCCCACACTCACTTGGTGACGGTTCCAAATACCATTGCGGAAAGCGGTTAAAAACCGTTTGTATAGCACCTCGCTGTACTAGTGCAGCTAGATTAATTTTTCTTGCAATGGAATAGATGCTTTGTAATAGGTTCTATCTCGCAGTGCTTATTCCCAGTGATAGAAAGGGACATGACACGTATTTGTATTGTTTCCATTTAGGATAAAAAGATGGGTTTTGTTCATATTGATTGGATCTATGCCTCTACATCATGTCATTTTGCTTAAGGCGTTACTCCGTTCTTGTTAACTTAAGACACTAGATGCATGTTGGATAGCGGTCGATGTGTGGAGTAATAGTAGTAGATGTAGGCAGGAGTCAATCTACTTGTCATGGATGTGATGCCTATATTCATGATCATTGCCTTAGATATCATCATAACTATGCGCTTTTTTATCAATTGCTCAACGGTAATTTGTTTACCCACTCTTTGCTTTATTTTAAGAGAGAAGCCTCTAGTGAAAACTATGGCCCCCCGGGTCTATTTTTATCATATTATTTTCAGATCTATGAAATCAAAAACACAAAAATACCTTGCCGCAATTTATTTACTTTTATCTTAATTTGCCCTTTTATTTATCTTTTATATCTATCTCTATCAGATCTCATCCTTGCAAGTAACCGTGAAGGGATTGACCACCCCTTTATCGTGTTAGATGCAAATATTTGTTTGTTTGTGTAGGTGCAACCATTGGTGACTTGTGTGTTCCTCCTACTGGATTGATACCTTGGTTCTCAACTGAGGGAAATACTTATCTCTACTTTGCTGCATCACTCTTTCCTCTTCAAAGGAAAAAACCAACGCAAGCTCAAGAAGCAGCAAACACCTAGACCCTCTGAACAAATTAAAGTTGAACCTAATATTACTATGGTTAAAGATCTCTTGGCCGATTATATCGTTGGGCATGTTATTTAATTCTGTGATGAAGCAACTAGGATTGCTAAACCCATTAGAAATGAACACGATAAGCTAGATAAGAATAAACCCGTAGTGGGGATGCCTGTTTTTTCGATTAAAATTGGAGATCGTTGCTATCATGGTTTATGTGACATGGGTGCTAGTTTTAGTGCTATTCCATTGACTCTATATCAAGAATATGAATGATATTGCACCTGCTGAGATTGAGGATATTGATGTCACTATTAAGCTAGCAAATAGAGATACTATTACACCGCTAGGGATTGTCCGAGATGTTGAAGTCTTGTGTGGTAAGATCAAATACCCTACTGATTTCTTAGTACTTGGTTCACAACAAGATGATTTTTGTCCCATTATGTTTGGTAGACCTTTCTTGAACACTGTTACTCTTGAAATTGATTGTGTTAAAGAGAAGGTTAGAGTTAAATTTGGTGATACATCTCATGAGTTCAATTTCTCTAAGTTTAATAGAAAACCTCATGATAAATAATTGTCAGTTAAGGATAAAATTATTGGTCTTACTTCTATTGTTGTTCCTCCTATCGGTTCTTTAGAACAACATTTTCTAGACCATGAAAATGATATGCATATGAATGAAAGGAATGAAATAGATGATATATTCTTCAAAAAAGTCCCTATCCTTAAACATAACTTGCGTGTTGGAACTCTCAGGGACCCTCTTCCAGCTAAGAGTGATCCCGTGTTTGAAATGAAGCAATTACCAGATACATTCAAATATGCTTATCTTGATTAAAAGAAGATATATCCTATTATTATTAGTGCTAACATTTCAGAGCATGAAGAAAAGAGATTATTAAAAACTCTAAAGAAGCACCATGCTGCTATTGGATATACTCTTGATGATCTTAAGAGCATTAGTCCGATTCTATGTCAGCACATGATTAATATGGAGCCCAAAGCTAAGCCAGTCGTTGATCATCAACGACGATTGAATCCTAAGATGAAAGATGTGGTAAGAACTAAAATATTAAAGCTTCTGGGGGCAGGTATAATTTATCCCATAGCTGATAGTAGATGGGTAAGTCCTGTTCATTGTGTCCCTAAGAAAGAAGGCATTGCCGTTGTTCCTAATGATAAAAATGAACTTATCCCACAAAGAATTCTAACTGGTTATAGGATGGTAATTGATTTAGAAAATCAAATAAAGCTACTAGAAAAGATCATTAACCATTGCCCTTTATTGATCAAATGTTAGGATTATTGTCTAAGCATACACACTTTTGCTTTCTAGATGGTTATTCTGTTTTTTATCAAATACCTGTATCACAATAATATGAAGAAAAAACCACTTTTACTTGTACTTTTGGAACTTAAGCTTATAGACGCATGCCTTTCGATTTATGCAATGCACCTGCTACCTTTCAAACATGTATGACCGCTATATTATCTGATTTTTGTGAAAAGATTCTTGAGGTAATCATGGATGATTTTTCTGTTTATGGGACTTCTTTTGATGATTGCTTAAGCAACCTTGATTTAGTTTTGCAGATGTGGAGAAAATAATCTTGTCTTTGAACTAGGAGAAGTGCCACTTTATGGTGAATGAAGGTATTGTCCTTGGGCATAAAATTTCTGAAGGAGGTATTAAGGAAGATAAAGCTAAGGTTGATGCAATTGAGAAAATGCCATGTCATAAAGATATAAAAGGTATAAGAAGTTTTCCTGGTCATGCTGGTTTCTATAGAAGGTTTATTAAAGACTTCTCTAAAATTTCTAGGCCTCTTACTGTTAGTGTACATAAGTCTAGGCCCTTTTTGTACCCCTTACTTGTGCACGGGTAGTTGTAGCCGCACCTGTGGCGAGGCTTGACAGGGCAATTGAAGGCAAAATACAAGACGACTGAGGCGGCATCCAAACCAGCAAACAGAGAGCAGAAGACAAGCTAGACCCCCGACAAGATTCTTGCTGGGGCGGCTTGTGAAGCCCCGGCAAGATCCTTGCCGGGACGACTTGCGAATCACTGACATGACCACCACCCTTGAGGTTGAGAGCTCTGACACCATCAACAATGTCAAGACTAAGACTCAGGGGAACATGCGTAGTAGCATGCATATCTTTGTGAAGACTGGTGGCATGCAAATCTTCATGAAGACCAGAGGGCGAAGCCCCCCAGCAAGGCCGTTGTCGGGGATGACCGGGAGGCCCCGGCAAGACTCTTGCCGGGGATGACCGCGAGGCCCCGGCAAGACTCTTGACGGGGACGACTACGAAGCCACAATGAGGCTCGCGCACAACAAGGTTCCGCCACCCTACGACCATTCTAGCATAGCGACAAGCCTGCCAACTAGGCAAGCACATGCGTGATGGCATGCCGATCTTCATGAAGATCTTGCCACCACTCCTATGCAGCGGCTAGCCAGTCAGCTTGGCGCTGCATGCCGCGTCATCTTGGATGCATGTCGAGATGGCGTTTGGCAGCGATGGACGGGACATGTTTTGTTTCTGTCCCCGATAAAGTTAGGGGGCACATAAGCAGTGCATTTAATGTGTTTGTCCTACAACGTCAGTGATAAGCACGAACACTGAGCTGCTTTACACCTCCTGTGTGCCTATTCGCCGCTGTGGTAGCCCTTTAGTGTAAAAGGAGGCCCAAGGCGTACTTGTCATGGAAAGGTCATGGTAGATCTCCTAGCAAAAGGACTTAGTCGTGGAGCCATCGCAACTAGGAAGCTTAAAGGGGTTAAACGGGACAAAGGACATGAGAGTTTATACTGGTCGGCCCCTTGCGGTGAAGGTAAAGGCCTAATCCAATTTGAGGTGGTATTGCTTATGTCTCGATTACCAGGGAGCGAATCTGCTCGACCTAGCTTTCGATCTGTTGTCTCTTTTCCTGAATCGCCGCCGGGTCGTCCCTTTATATACACAGGTCGACGCCCAGCGGCTGACGGAGTCCCGGCCGGCTCATAAATAGTGTCCGGCTCGGTGACTATCTATTCATGCCTTACAATACAAATCATACATATATGGTGGTTTAATCTTACATGCCTTAAGTTGCCTTTGGGCCTTGGGCCCTTAACTAAACCGTCATCTTCAAATATCTTCGTGGGCTTCATGTGATGAATCGCCATAGGTATAACCCGGCCCCTCCTAGGCGGGTCATACCAAATATTTATATCCCCAACATTATGCCCCAGATTGATTTGAGCTGGTTCATGTCAATCTTGAATACTTAGAAAAAATCTTCTCCTCTTCATTTGTGCGAGAGTTTATAACCCGCCATGACATCATCTTCTGGATTTGTGATAACCCGCCATGACATCACCTACTATTAATAACCGCTCCGAAAATCGAGGCGTCTGGGCAGCTGGATAACCATGTTTTGGCCTCCTCGTTTTTTGCACCCAATTATTAGCCTTTCCTTATAAATAGCCACAACGAGTCTTCTTCTCATTCTCCCCCTTTTCTATCGTCTTCTTCCTCTCGCGACCCTCTATCGCTCGAGCTCCACTGCCGCTGCAGAGCATCTCGTCCTCCTCAACCTTGGCCGCTGCATCAACCTGTGTCGTATCAGAGTACACCGGCGCTCCACCGCAGTCGAATATGCACCTGTAAGTGCTTCTCCTCCAGTGCGTCAGATCGCATTAGGGTTCCGACTGTTCTTCATGTTCTTCGTAGTTTCTTCATAGTTCCTCCACCACAACGTCTTTTGATCTAGAAACGATATAGAACTTATGCGGTAGTTGTTTTGCCTTTGCCTTCAATACCAGCAGACCCCTCTTTCCTTACAAAGAGATCTCATTGGGGCTTATGAACTCCCCTGTACTGGTTTTAGGTCTTGAATTATTTCCTTTTTTCTGAACTGCCGCTGATCTGAAATAATACCTGCAATCTATGAATCTTGTTTGTACGGTACTTAGCCAAAAATTGCACCTTGATAGATCCACCTAGCCATGGCGACTCATACCATCGGCTTTAATTGCAATGCTCAGTAGATAACATCAAACTACTCATGGCGGCTTAAATAACCTGACATAATTAGTCATATACCATTAGGCCCCTTTATAAGCCGCCAATCTGATATGTGTTGTAATACCTTTTCCTTCGGCTTAAATTTGAACCGACAAATTTATTCTTTTCTTTTTAGGCTTCCTTCTTCACAACTCCGCCCAAAACAACCACTTCTTGTAACTGGGTTCGCTCCATCGTCATGGAGAATATACTTGAAGACTTTGTGTAAACTGGTTATCTTCCAAAAAAAGGATGTCATGTCTTACCGCCCCTAAACCGACACAAGAGAAACCTCAGCCCAAAGAAGGGGAAATCATTGTCTTCACTAATCATATGAACCGAGGCTTCTCACCGCCCGACTCTAAGTTCTTCAGGGATGTTCTGCACTTTTTCGATCTCCATCCTCAAGACATCGGACCCAATTCCATGTCTAACATATGCAACTTTCAAGTGTTCTGTGAGGTGTACCTTGAAGAAGAGCCCAACTTGGAACTTTTCAGAGAATACTTTTACTTGAACTGCCAGAATGAATATTCCAACGGACCTAGTTTGGAACTTGGCGGAGTCTCAATCCAATGATGGAGAGACACTATTTTTCCTTATGCGCAGCCGCCAAGTCATCCCAAGGACTGGAACCAGACATGGTTCTACTGTCAGGATACTTCTCCGGCTGATGAGAACCCTCTGCCTGGCTTCCGCGCCCTACGTCTCAAATCCAATCATCCTCTCCCCGACAAGTTGTCATCTGCTGAATGCAAGAAGATCACCCCTACCATTGCCAAAGTCAAGGCTCTGTTGGGGAACGACTTAAATGGCATTGACTTGGTTCGATGCTAGGTGGCATGGTGGATCATACCTTTAAGCCCCCAATCCGGTTTGATGTGCACTTACACAGGTAGCATAAATGATCCACTGCACCACAACTCTGAGGAGTTAACTGATGACCTTATCAATGATATGACGAAATCACTTCTGAATGAAAGCCTAGTAGACTGTGGCAAGGTGGGCCTAAGCCCTTTCTGCACAACTAACTTGGCTCCAAGGGTAAGCTGCCAACTTTAGTTAATTTACCTTTATCTTTGATGTTTTTGTCTTAACTCAACATTTGATGATTTTCACAGGCTGATGACGAGTTTTGGAAGAAAGAATATGACCATGAGGCTATGAAAGAGAGCTAGGAAGGCCAAGAAAGCCGCCAGGAAAGCCACCAAGAAGAGAGGAAAGAAGCCCAGCGCTTCTGATTTACTTCAACTGGATGACACCTCTGAGTCGGAGGTAGCCCTTGATTCTCTTGGATCTTTTTTCAACTATCTCATTGACACTGACTATCATCAGGATGACACGGGAACGAGTCAGGGGGTGGAAGAAGAGGTAACTATTATTTCCTCCGACTCCGAGGCTTTGCCAAGAAAAAAAGTCTGAAGAGTAACTCGGAAAGTAAGATTTTTGCACCCCTTAGCTCATCTGGATCCTCACTTTATTTTGAAGCAACAACAACACGAGAGCCGACGGCAGACTCGGACAAGCAAGGATGTGGAAATCTCCTCCGGCTTACCGAACACGTCGAGGAAGCGCCGAAATGAGGTCACCCCTGTGTTAAACTCTTTTTATCCTTTGGCGGATCTCACTCGCCAGCCACTCAATTCTTCCAACTCAAATTATCAGGAAACATCCCATTCCTCTTCCAGCGATTCAATCCAATCCAATATGCTGGCTGTCAAGACTACTCCCGGGTAATAGCAAATCACTTATCATTTACTCATTATAATCCTTTTATACTTATACTGACCTTTATGACTCATGCAGTGGAAAAGCAAAGCCCAGTAAGAGGGCAAAGAAGAACAAGCCGGTTCCAAAGGTCAATGAGCCGGAGCAGCAAACCCCAGCGCCTGAGATCTCTATCCCCCAATCATCTGAGCCGGTTCTTGATGACCCACCAGCAACTTCTCACCACCCTATGGAGCAAGCCATTGATGAGTCATTAAATCCTGAAGTCTCTAGTCCACCGAAGACAGCTGATGTTCATGATGAGGATGTGGTGATCACTGCCATCGGCTTTAGAGAACCAGTAAGGCCCACTGTGCTGGCCAAGCATTTTGCCAAGGAGGAGCACATTGAACAACGTAAAGTCAGATTTGATGTTGCTGATTACTCCCACTTGAGCATTGGCGAAGTTTTTTTGGTTATCTTAGCCAAGTGCATAGCAGCCACGATCTTGAAGTTGACATGGTGAAACAAATGCACCAAAAGTTTGAGGTATGAATTCTTTCTTTATTGAGTTATGCTTACTATGCCAGCCCCCAAGTCTACTGTTTATGATAAATATGATGTAGACTTAGATGAACCATGAGCATAAGTCATATCCTTTGGTAGGATCCTTTAAACATCCGACTAAATCCGTAGTCCCCAAGGGCCGGTTTAATCAGCATGAATGACCGGTCCTTTATATTCATGTGTAGAAGACAATACTTACTTGTGTAGTTTTCAACAACAATATGCAGTAGTCCCCGAGTGCCAAGTACTCTTGCTTGCAAAGTGCTTGGGACTTACTTTCATAAATCACCACATAAATAGGCTTTCGGCAGACATTAGCCCCCAAATGCCAAGTGTTGTTGCTTGCAAAAGGTTTGGGACTTAATATTATGAACTGATATTGATTTATGACTTTGATCTGGTTTATGAACAGACCACCACTACTAAGCTTCAATCAGAGCTGTCTAACGTAAAGACCCGTCTAGAGCTACAAGAGGCTGAGACCCAGAAGGCGAACTCAAAGTTCGAATTTAGCATGGGTGAGGCAGAGAAACTGAGAACCGGTTTTGAAGCTGAAAAAAGCACTCGGGCTGAAGAGAAGATTGTTTTGACCCAACGGGCAGAAAAGGTAGAGGCGGCTCTCAAATAAACCACCACTAAACTTACTGGCTTAAAATGCCAGGTGTCTCAGATGGTGTCTACTATTTTTGGTAAGTCGCCTCACGACTGTCAAATTTTGAAAAGCCTCCTTGATGATATTATCTGCTCTTAACTCCTCCGTGATTTTTATGCAGGCCCCAGGAGCAGCAATCTCAACCAAGATATGCTTGTAAAGCTAAAGACGGTTTACACATTGGTAGAGCAGCTTTACACTGGTGCTCAGCATGCACTGGCCACAATTGCTCCGTCCAATGAAGCCCCCACACTGTCGGTTGATGTGCTAAGGAAGCTTTCTATGCTGCCCGAGCGGTTTAACGAAATGAAGCGATCATCTGCGAAAGCCGGAGCTGTGACTGCCTTATGCTGGGCCAAAGCATGGCTACCTGAATTAGACCCGGCCGACATCTCTATTGGGTATCCAAGCCCCAAGGAGGATGGCACTCTGTTTGAACAGAAGGACTTTGCTGCTTGCGTGAAGGAGATACGTCCTCTGGCCAGCCTGATTGCCAATGAGACAGACCTCACGAAGTATTATCCGGCTTATGACATGGGAAATCAGAAGATGCCAACACTGTCTTACAAAGTGACAGGCCTGATCCCCCCAATCCGTAAGCACACCTTTGTCCCTAAAGTTGACCCATCCAAGCTAATTGATGATGAAGCTGAGTTTCAAGCTTTGAGTGGCATTGACTAGTCATCATCAACCTTCCAGGACGTAGGACAGGACAAAGAAGCGGAGAGGATTGATCCGGAAGCATCAGGACAGCAAGAAAATTGATCCGCTGGGCAGTTCATATTTGTGGCCTTCTGAAAAAACCGTTTAATCAATTAGACTCTGGGAGTCATGTAATAGGGTAGAAACAACTTTGCTCTGTTGTGCCATCGTGCACATTTTTGTATTATGCTCCACACCTTTTAAGCCGCTACATTATGATCTTCTGTTATGATTATCATGAGGTTTGATTGGCGTAGATGAAAATTTTACTTTATCCTGCACATAAAGAGATCACAAAATCCCTAGGCGGTTTACTGCAGGGCGGGTCATAATACCTTGCATATGACAATTGATAACTCAACAACTATAGATAAGGCTAGTTGAAGTAGAGTTTGAATATGACAATATCATACCTGTGAAATTGTGCTGCCAGCTTAACAGACCTGTGCGGTAAGGGAGTAATACCCAGAGCTTTGAGAAGCCAATATTTCCAAGTGCTGTATATCATCATGTATGGGCGACTTGTCGCCTCTTATTAAGCCGGGTAATATAAACCATGGGTAAGCTTCAAATATGAGCTGTGAAACAAAAGGTTACATGGACGGAATTACATTAAACCAAAAGGGCAAGAAGAACCGATTTTGTTACAAGAAATCAAGTCAAATGACCAAAACGAGGCTATGGTTCGAATACGACCAGGAAGCCGGACCAAGAGGGTTAATAGCTATGATTCGGATATGATCAAGAAGCCCCCAAATGGTTTTTGGCATTGCACCGATCAAAGGGGTACCGGCAGCTATGATTCAAATACGATCAGGAAGCCCCCAGTGACCTTGAAGTGTTTGGCATTGTGCCGATCAATAGGGTACCGACAACTATGTTCTCTTTGGTGAGTACACCTATGTTTGAACAGGGAGCCCCCAAATGACCTTGAGACATTGGCATTGCGCCGATCAAGAGGGTACTGACAGCTATGTTCTCTTTGGTGAATACACCTATGTTTGAACAGGAAGCCCCCAAATGACCTTGAGACATTGGCATTGCGCCGATCAAGAGGGTATCGACAGCTATGTTCTCTTTGGTGAATACACCTATGTTTGAATAGGAAGCCCCCAAATGACCTTGAGACGTTTGACGACTCTGATTCGAATACGATCAGTAAGCCGGACCAAAAGGGGTTAAGCTATGATTCAAATACGATCCAACCCCCAAATGATCAAATTGTTTGAACGGCTATGATTCAATTACGATCAGGAAGCCGTGCCAAAGTGGTTAAGCTAGATTCGAATACGATCAGCCCCCAATGGCCATTAAATTATGACGAGGAATAATCATTTAATGAAGATGAAAAGGACAGAGGTCCTGCTTTATCATATTCATCATAATATATACATCATCAAAAATATGTACATCATAAGAGTCGGTGACTCAAGTGTAGTAAGGCCTAAGATGAGAAATATTCCACGGCCGGCGGGTCTCCTCCTCCGACTTACGTGAGTCCTTGTGATCTCGAACATCGATAAGGTAGTATGACCCGTTGTTCAAGTTCTTGCTGACCACAAAGGGTCCTTCCCAAGGTGGGGATAACTTTTGCGCATCAGTTTGATCCTGGATGAGCCGGAGCACCAAATCACCTTCTTGAAAGGTTCGGGACTTAATCCGGCGGCTGTGGTAATGGCGCAGATCTTGTTGGTAAATCGCCGAGTGGGCTGCCGCAAGGTCGCCAGGTCAAGTGCATCCTAGCATGCTTGTTCATTATCAGCTTTAACATAAGCTGCCACACGGGGCGAGTCATGACAGATGTCACTAGGAAGAACTGCCTCTACTCCATAAACCATGAAGAAAGGCGTGTAACTCGTAGACCTGTTGGGGGTGGTATTGATACTCCATAGCACTGAAGGTAACTCCTCCACCCAACAACCCGACATTCGCTACAAAGAAACCATAAGCCGGGGCTTGATGCCTCTCAAAATTTCTTGTTTGGCTCGTTCTGCTTGACCATTGGTTTGGGGGTGAGCTACTGATGAGACATCCAGCCGAATATGCTCACGTTGAAAAAATTCTTCCATAGCTCCTTTGGACAAATTAGTGCCATCATCAGTTATAATGCTGCATGGAAAGCCAAAGCGAAAAATCTCCTTTTTGGTGAATTGAACCGCCGTTGCCGCATCACACTTACTGACCGACTTTGCCTCGACCCACTTTGTAAATTTGTCAACCCCCGAAAAGGTGGGTCTTTTTATCCTTGGATCTTTTAAAACACTCAACCATATCAAGCCCCCAGACTGCAAATGGCCAAGTGATTGGGATCATCCTCAATTCCTGAGCCAGCACATGAGCTCGCCGTGAAAATTTCTTGCAGCCATCACATTTACTGACTAGATCCTCTGCATCCGCATGAGCCGTCAGCCAATAGAAGCTATGACGAAAAGCTTTGGCCACAAGGGACTTTGAGCCGACATGATGACCACAATCTCCTTCATGAATCTCACAAAGGATCTCACGGCCTTCCTCGGGAGAGACGCAACGCTGAAACGCCCCAGTGACACTGCGATGGTGCAACTGGCCATTGGCAACTGTCATTGACTTAGACCACCGGGTTATCTGCCTGGCCAAGGTTTCATCCTCAGGTAACTCGCCTCGGGTCATATAAGCCAAATAGGGTACTGTCCAATCTAGGATAGCATGAAGAGCTACCACTAACTGTGCCTCCGGGTCAGGAACAACCAGATCTTCCTCTGTAGGCAATTTGACATAGGGGTTATGCAGAATGTCCAAGAAAGTATTAGGTGGCACAGACTTACGTTGAGATCCCAAACGGCTTAAGGCATCAACTGCCTCATTCTTCCTGTGATCAATGTGTTCCACCTGATAACCCTTGAAGTGTCCAGCAATAGCATCAACCTCACGGCGATAAGCCGCCATGAGTGGGTCCTTAGAATCCCATTTCCCTGAAACTTGCTGAGCTACCAAGTCTGAGTCGCCAAAGCACCTCACCCCGCTTAAGTTCATCTTCTTAGCCATCCGAAGACCATGGAGTAGGGCCCCATACTCAGCTGCATTGTTAGTACAGGGAAACATCAACCTTAGAACATAACAAAATTTGTCACCTCAAGGGGAAGCTAAGACAACTCCAGCCCCCGAGCCCTCCAACTGCCTGGACCCGTCAAAGTGAATAGTCCAATATGTGTTATCTCGCTTCTCTTCAGGCATCTACAGCTCTGTCCAGTCATTGATGAAATCCACCAATGCTTGAGATTTGATGGCCGTGCGAGGCATATATCTTAAACCATGAGGCCCAAGTTCAATGGCCCACTTGGTGACTCATCCGGTGGCCTCTCAATTTTGAATAATATCCCCCAAAGAAGCAGAACTGACCACAGTGATGGGATGACCCAGAAAATATTGCTTAAGCTTCCGGCTGGCCATGAACACCCCATAAACGAGCTTCTGCCAATGTGTATATCTCTGCTTGGACTCAATGAGCACTTCACTGATATAATAAACTGGCCGTTGAACCGGATACTCCTTGCCGGCGTCCTTCCGTTCCACCACAATGGCCACACTAACGGAACGGGAGTTAGCAGCCACATATAACAATAATGGCTCCTTATCAACGGGAGCAGCAAGGACTGGCGGCTCAGCAAGCTGCCTCTTCAAGTCTTCAAACGCGTCGTTAGCAGCATCACTCCAGACGAAGTCATCTATTTTCTTCATCATCTGATACAGCGGTATGGCCTTCTCACCCAACCGGCTTATAAACCGGCTTAAGGCAGCAATACAACCCACCAGACGCTGAACATCATTGATACACGCCGGTTTAGCCAGGGAGGTGATGGCTTTGATCTATTCCGGGTTAGCCTCAATGCCCTTGTTAGAAACCAGAAAACCCAAAAGCTTGCCTGCTGGCACACCAAAAACACACTTGGTCGGGTTAAGCATCATCTTGTAGACCCAGAGATTATCAAAGGTTTCCTTCAAATCATCTATCAAAGTTTCCTTCTCTCTGGACTTCACCATAATATTGTCCACATAAGCATGAACATTGCACCCAATGTGACTGTGAAGACAATTCTGCACACACCGCTGATAAGTCATCTGGGCACTCTTGAGACTAAAAGGCATAGACATAGAGCAGAAGACTCCAAAGGGAGTAATGAAAGTTGTCTTCTCCTAGTCCTCAACTGCCATCTTGATCTTATGATAACAAGAATAAGCATCCAAAAAACTCAAACGCGCACAACCCGCCGTAGCATCAATGATTTGATCACTACGAGGGAGAGCAAAAGGATCAGCCGGACAAGCCTTGTTTAAGTCCATGTAATCCGCACACATGTGCCAAGTGCCATTCTTCTTAAGTACTAGTACCAGCTTAGCCAACCACTCTAGATGAAAAACTTCAACAATAACCCGGCCGCCAAGAGCCGGGCCACTTCTTCACCAATGGATTTACGCCTCTCCTCGTTGAAACGGTGAAGGAATTGCTTGACCGGCTTAAATTTCAAATCAATATGGAGAGTGTGCTCAGCGAGTTCCCTCGATACACCCATCATGTCAGAAGGTTTCCATGCAAAGATGTCCCAGTTCTCACGGATGAACTCGATGAGCGCGCTTTCCTATTTTGGATCCAAATTAGCACTGATACTAAACTGCTTGGATGAGTTGCTAGGAACAAAATCAACCAGCTTGGTGTCATCAGCCTACTTAAACTTTAGCACCGGATCATGCTCTGTAGTTGTCTTTTTCAAAGATGTCATATTCGTTGGGTCAACATTGTCCTTGTAGAACTTCAATTCCTCTGTCGCACGGACAGACTCAGCATAGGCAGCATCACCTTCTGATCCATCGTAAGCTAGAAAGCCTCCGACTGAATCTGCTGGGCCTGAGCATCCAAAGCCGCCCGCTCTGCGGCTATCCTGACGTCCTCTGCTGCCAGGTCTTCCTTGGCTAGCGCTATCTCATCACGTAACTTTTCCACTTCCGCATCATGCTGAGCTTGATCTGCCGGGCTAACCATGATGGTTAACAGAGCCGGCAATTTATCTAGTAAATCCATCAAAACTTGAGCCGGCGGGCGCGCAGGGCCTCCTGCCCCGGTTGCCGACACCGCTGCTGACCCGGAAGACATTGCTGCCACAGCCATAGAGTTTTGCCCAGGTTGCGTGCCAGCCATGAAGATCCCGACTCTGTTTGGCGGCTCATAGGGGTCCGGAATACTGTTGCCATCGGAATAGCCCCCAAGCCCGCCATCTTGCAACTGATACAACAAAGTAGTCTCTCCTATGGATGACTCACCATCAGAGTAGATGGCTATCTCACCACCAGACATAGATCCTTCACAAAATTCTGCTCCATGGATGCATCCCACGAAGGCATGCTTCACGGTGGGTTGAACTCGGGTGGGTATCGCTTGCTGAGCCGTCTCAATGATGTCGGTGTAGATGTCTGGCTCAGGGCCCGGCTCGCCGATCTTGCCGATGAAGACGTGGACTCCACCAAAGGGGACCTGGTACCCGTACTCAAATGAGCCGGACTCGGGGCCCCAGCCTGCGTCGTCGATGTAGAGCTTGCCCCGACGACTCTTGGTCATCCGGCCCACAACGTATCCCTTGAGCCCTTCGAAGCTGCCCTTTAAGAACTCAAATCCATTGTGCGCTGGCCCCACGGTGGGCTCCAACTATCATGGAAAGGTCACGACAGATCTCCTAGCAAAAGGGACTTAGTCGTGGAGCCATCGCAACTAGGAAACTTAAACGGGTTAAACGGGACAAAGGACACGAGAGTTAATACTGGTTCGGCCCCTTGCGGTGAAGGTAATGGCCAGATCTAGTTTGAGGTGGTATTTCTTATGTCTCGATTACCAGGGAGCGAATCCGCTTGACCTAGCTTTCGATCTGTTGTCTCTTGTCTTGAATCGCCGTCAGGTCGTCCCTTTATAGACACAGGTTGACGCCTAGCGGCTCATGGAGTCCCGGCCGGCCCGTAAACAGTGTCTAGCTCGATGACTATCTATTCATGCCTTACAATACAAGTCATACAGGCCATAAGTCGCCTTTGGGCCTTGGGCCCTTAACTAAACCGTCATCTTCAAATATCTTCATGGGCTTCATATGATGAATCGCCATAGGTATAACCCGGCCCCTCCTGGGCGGGTCATACCTAATAGTTATATCCCCAACAGTACTGGAGAAGGATTCGAAGTTTTTGGACTGGGCATGCATAGCAGCTAGTCGAAGTCCAAGAACACTAAATATACACTCAAAGCAGGACTAGGGTTTTATGCTTCTCAGCGGCCGGAACCTGGGTAAAAATCCATCATGTTGATCGCTGGACCTGATCTTTGCGCACCCCTCTCTCCCGGCCACCATGAGATCCACATGATCCCATAGGTGTCGTTTCCCCGACATATTTGGCGCGCCAAGCAGGGGCAGAGCGAGGTTGGGCAAACCTGGTCTAGCACTTAGCGCATCAGTTTCTTCATCACCATGGCTCCTAAGAAGAAGACGATCACGGCGATCGGTTCGTCTGGAGCCGATCTGCCCATGCCAACACGGACGGGCGACCGGGTAGGCGCTGGTGGCGATGGAGATCAAGATCACCCTCGCCATTTTGGTACCAGGAGCTAGGCAAGCGCCATCGTCCGCAGCCGCGACGACGATCCGTGCGCCGCCACATCCAAGGACGGAGCCGTGCTGCATACGGGCGGCATGGGGACCTCCAAGGGTAGGAAGACGACACCGCCGGTGCATGAACCACGGTCCTCCTAGGTCATGCACGACGATCAGCACCGCGATGTTGGTGACCCCAGGCGTCGCCATGGCAAGAGCCCTAAGTATCACTCTCGAGATTCGCCGGGCCGAATGCACGCCAAGATGCTGGTGAAAACGGCGCGCGGGCACAGAACCGTGATGGGCCTCCTTCTAACATAGTTAGAAGTCCGAGCACCTCCCGTTCCTCGCGCCTGTCGCTGCCACCTACATGAGCAGAGGCGTTGGCACGAGCAAAGCTACACCTCAACTTTCGTCCCACTGCGGAGAAGCAAGAAGAGTGGAGGGCAGCTATCCAGAGCCTCATTAGCCATGCCAATAAGTATGGCCACTAGAGGCAAGTCCTTCGCGGAGCCGGTCCACCAAGCCAGCGTGCGCCGACAGTGGAAGGGTTGGAGGAGCCGCAACCACGGTGCACTCCCCTCCACAATGAGAGCAGCGGTCGCCAGCTCGTCGAGTCAACGCCCGTGACGACATATCCACGGCATCGTTCAATCCATGAACTCGTCGCGACCAATGTCAAGTTCTTCGGGAACAAGTCAAAGAGGATGCTCGAACCACCATCGACCGGCGGCAGGAAGCGCGCCATCAATCTGATACGCATGCAGGGACCACTGCGTACAGGCCTGTGCCAGGGGATTCTGGCGACTTGCCTTACACAATAACTTGCCCAGCTTTTACCTGTGAGCTGCAGTAGTTCCAGTGGCCCACTACCCACATGTTCAAACCAGAGGTCCGAGAGAAGTACGATGGTAAAACTCATCCGTACGAGTTCCTGAGCATTTACACCATCACGATGCAAGCTGCTGGGGCTTGGGACGACAAGGTACTCGCCAACTACTTCCCATTGGTACTGAAGCCCAATGTCAGGTCGTGGTTGATGCACCTGCCAGTAGATTCCATCTCCTCTTGGTCGGATCTGTGCACGAGTTTGTTGACGCCTTTACTGGAAGCCACATGGCTCCTGGCCAGGCAAGTGATTTGCATCTCATCCCCCAGAAGGATGGTGAATGCTTGCGCAAATACATACAGAGATTCAGCCGTGTGCAGTACAACATCCCAGATATTCATCCTGTCGTTGTCATCAACGCGTTTCATCAGAATGTGCGCAATCGTAAGATGCATGAAGAGCTGGCAATGGACAAGGTTACAGATGTGCTCGAGCTGAAGAAGGAAGGAAGTACCCCGGCAAAGATGCCGACGTGGGAAGCAACTCCGGAGATGAAGACGTCGTCGTCCCGGCAAAGAGGGGCCGATGATGCAACAGGAAGCACAAGGACAAGACTGTGCTTGCCGTCGAGGAATCCGGCAACCCAGGCACCGCCAAGAAGGCCAAGGTTGACGACCCCGGCAAGGAGATTGCTGGATGCGATGCCTAACAGGCCTTGGCGGCTGCCGACAAGCCAGAGGGCTCCGACAAGCAATATTGCAAGATCCATTACACCAAAGGCGAGGACCTCCAAAACCGCGGGCAAGTTGAGCAGCTCATGGAGAGGCAGAAAGCTGAGTACGAAAGAAGAGACAAGGAGAAGGGCCGGGATGGTGCTGAGGGGTCCGGCAAGATGCGCGGTGGCCGAGGGGGTCGCCACGGCAAGGAGAAGCAACAAGAGAGGCCTGCTTGATGCCGCGATAAAAAATAGGGAGATGATGATCATGATGATGATGATGACGAGTCCAGCGAGCACGAGTTTCAGAACGCCAAGGAAGTCATGAGCATTGATGGAGGCGCATTGTTGCATTCTTCTCACTGCCAACTTAAAGAGTGGGAGCGCGAGATCAATGCAATGTAGCCGACGATCAATGCCCAGAAGCCACTGAAATGGTCCAACACGCCTATCATTTTTTACGCCGACGATCACCCTGATCGCACAACCACGGTCGGTTTCTTTCCTTTGTTGGTTTCACCAACAATTCGCAACCTCAAAGTGACAAAAATGCTAGTGGATGGTGGGGCTGGTTTGAACTTGATCTCGCCCAAGGTGATCAAGAGGTTGGAAATTCTTGATGGAGATCTCGAAGAAATGGGCATGTTTCAAGGGATCAATTCGGGGAGAAGCCAGCCTAAGGGGAAGATCACACTACCAGTCACATTTGGTGGTGACTTGAACTACAAGACAAAGAAGGTCGTTTTCGATGTCGTCAAAATCCCGTTGCCGTATAACGGGATCCTTAGCCGTCCAGCACTGGCCAAGTTTATGGAAGCGTCACACTACACCTACAACATGCTGAACATGCCCAGCCCAATGAGCATCATCGCTGCCGGCTGCGACAAGAAAGATGCGCTCATCTGTGCCGACCATCTCTACCAGGAGGCAGTTGTAGCACCTGCCGCCAAAGCACTTGCTCTTGCCACTGGAGCTCCTGAGGGGAAGAAGATCGGCAAGACTTCTGGCCCGGCAAGGCCTCTTGCACCCACTCCGGAAAATGCGCCTCCTCATAGTGCTAGGTTCCCGATGAGGACGTGCCAAAGAGCTCCACCGGCAAGAGCAAGAAATCCAAGGAAGCACCACCAGAAACCAAGAAGGTTCCCGTCAAGGAGGACGACACAAGCGGAGCTTTTACCATAAGCTCCACCCTTGACAGCAAATAGGAAAGCGCACTCATCGCCTTCCTGCGGGCGAATGTCAATGTGTTTGCGTGGCAAGCATCTAACATCCCCGGCGTTCCCATTGAGGTGATTGAGCACCACCTTGCTGTCTGCCCTCATTCGCGGCCCATCAAGCAGAAGGTCAGGAAGCAAGCTTTGGAGCAGCAAGAGTTCATTATTGAAGAGATATGGAAGTTGTAAGCGGCAGGCTTGGTCACAGGAGTGCTCCATCCGACATGGTTGGCCAATCCATTGGTGGTGCGCAAGGCAAATGGGAAATGGAGGCTGTGCATTGATTATATAGATACCAATAAAGCATGTCCAAAGGATCCCGTCCCTTTGCCGCACATTGACCAGATAGTGGACTCCACTACCGGGTGCGACCTGCTGTCCTTCCTCGATGCCTACTCAGGGTACCACCAAATCTTCATGGCAAAGGAATATGAAGATAAGACCGCATTTATCACCTCATGTGGTACATATTGTTTTATACAGATGCCTTTCGGGTTGAAAAGCGCTGGTTCAACATTTGCCTGAGCAGTCCAAATTTGTTTTGAGCCCCAGCTACATAGAAATATGGAAGCTTATATGGATGCCATTGTGGTTAAAACCAAGGACAAGGCAACATTCATTCAAGATTTGGAAGAAAAATGTGCAAATTTGTGCAAGATCAACCTCAAGCTCAATCCTGTAAAGTGTGTGTTCGGTGTCCCATCCGGCAAACTTCTCAGGTGTCAGGTGGTAGGTGCGACATATGCCAACGGATGGCTTATCATTGTGGGAGCCAGTAAGACATCGCCGGTGCCTGGAAACGGGATGAGGCGAGGACATGCACGCCGGCGAATCTTACCCAGCTTCGGGGCTCTCCGTGGAGATAACACCCCTACTGCTGCTCTGCGGGGTCTCCGCATGATCACTAGATGAATAAGTTGCTACAAGCTGCTCCTAGAGCTGTTCGGTGAGAGGAAGAGGAAGGGCACGGCTAGCTCCTCTCTTCCCTCTAAGTGGTGGCTAAAACTATCTGAGTCCAACCATTTGCATGGGTGTCCCGGGGGGTTTATATAGGCCTACCCCCTAGGGGTATAATGGTAATCCGGCCTGGGCATGGGCCCAGGCTGTCAGCGTCTACATCCGCCGGCTTTTGGGGCCCTCCGACTGGTGGGTCCCGCCGGCTACCGGCCCCCACCGCTTGGGGGGACTTGTCGTGGGCTGGTTACTGTTGCCTCACCTCTAATGACGAGGGCTTTGTCGAGGTAAATATGGTTACAGTGCCGCCGTCTTGTGGGCGCTCACTGTAGCCTTACCTTGTCTTGTCTGTTTGATGGTGTGCGCGCCCCAAGGAGGGGGGCAAGCCGGCTGCAGGAAGCCGGCCTGGCCTTAGGCTGGCTGGGGGAGGCCAGGCCGCCTTCAGATGTCTCTCTGACCGAAGGGGCCCGCCACATCTGGGCCGTACCAGCGGCCCGTCATGGATGGCGTCAGGGTTCGCATAGCAACAGTGCCTCGCCGGAAAGGGGATGTCCGCCCTGTACGGCGTACTGTAGCCATGCTTGTCCTGAGATTCGAGGGTGGCAGGGTCCTCTGTAGCCACGCCCTGTCTCGTCACTGTTATGGGGGGGTTGACTATAGGGTGCAGCCCATGGCCGCCTGCCATGGGCCGGCTTTCTTGGGGCCGGTCCTTCATGGGCCGGCTTTCTCAGAGCCGGTCCTTAATGGACCGGCTTCCTTAGAGTCGGCCCTGCATGGGCCAGCTTTCTTGGAGCTGGTCCTTCATGGGCCGGCTTTCTTGGAGTCGGCCCTGTTGTGGCGTCCTCCAAAGATTGCTTACGGTCGGGCCGCCTTCCGCTAGTCGGCCTAGACGATAGCCGGTCGGAAGAAGGCGACCCCGTGTCTTGGGCGCCTCAAGGCCCCGTCGGGCCATTGTTTTTCTGAGGGCCAAAGGGAGCCGGTTAGGCTACCCGTGGTCATTTACTCCGACAGTAGTCCCCGAAGCTGGTTGGGCTTCGCGGCTGACGGGGGGAACGAGAAGCTCGGCCAGTTTCCTATCCCGAAGAGCCGGCAACTAGGAGCCGGTCTCCTTTGCGCATGCCTTCTCGGTGAAGCCTTCCCAAATTCCAAGGCGGGAAAACAGCTGGCACGCCAGCCAAGCGGCAGGTTGACCGCCTGCCACCCACGCGCCGCGTGGCTCCCTTCGGCTGGGAGGTCCTGCCAGCCCACACGCGCGATGGGACGCCGCTGCAGGCCAGGGCCCACCACTTCCTCGCCTCGGCCCGTGCACGGATCATTTGTGGCCCGAAACCGACCGCACGTCTTCCGGCAACGGTTCCCACATGCCATCAAGGCGTGATAAACGCGGGACGCGCCGGAGTGGGCGCAGTTAATCCCGCGCCTCGCCTCCTCGGCTTCGCCGTGCGAGGCTATAAGTAGGGGCGGGGAGGGGGAGCAGCAGTTGTTCGCACGCTCGCCCTCACCCCGCCTCCTCCCTTTCCTTCCTCGCCACGGTAGCCCTTCGCCGTGCTCCCGCTCCGCCATTCTTTTCCTCTTCCCAGCGTGCCGCAGGCCTGCTACCTCCGCGCTAAGCGTTCTCCGCCGCTATGCTTGTCGTTATGGCTCCGACGTCGAGCTCTTGGGACGGCTCCACCGTCCGCGACGACCACATCGAATTCCTCCGCAAGACGCGGCGGCTGCCGGGCGAACATCTTGTGCGAGTCCGTCTTGCGCTAGCGAGACAGGTCTCACCGGCGCCGGAGGAAGGCGAGCGAGTGATCTTCTACTCGCACTGCCTGCATGGCGTCGGCCTCCCCGCGAGCGGCTTCTTCCGCGCATTCCTCGATTTCTACCAACTCCAGCCGCACCACCTCACCCCCAACACGGTGGTGCTGCTATCGGCCTTTATCTCATTGTGCGAGGGTTTCCTCGGCGTCCTCCCCACCATCGAGCTCTGGGGGGAGCTCTTCCAATCCAAGCTCGGCACGGTCGTCGCGGGCGTGCCGGCTCCGTGCGGCGCCTTCATCGCCATAAGGAGGTCCACCGCCGACAACCCCTTCCCTCTTATCGCGCTGATCCGGTCGGTGAAGCTCTGGCAACGTTCTTATTTTTATGTGAAGAACGTTGCCCCGAATGGTGATTATGTCAATTTGCCGGCTTACGTGGCCGCCCCGCCGGCTGCGAGGCCGGCTTCATGATCCTACCGGTCCAGGTCGCTGACGCCGGCCGGAGCTGGTGCCATGGCCCGGCTTCGGGTGCTGGTCTAGTCGGAGCGCCTGACCGGGCCCGACTTGATCTCCGCCTTCATCGAGCGCCGGGTCCTCCTGCTTCAGGGCCGCCCTCATTTGAGATGTCAGATGAGCGGCTGCTTCGACCCAAGCCGGCTCAGCACCAAGGAGATGCCTCACGAAGAGGTGTCGTACATGGTGAACTACATCGCCAACTGCAAGCTCACTGAGGACTGACAGTATGGCAAGGCGCCATACTATTGCGCCAGTCCACCACCCTTGGTAAATTTTCTTTCTTCCTTTGTTTCCCAATTTTCTTTTTTGTCCGACTTTTGATCAGTCGATTTGTCTTTAATTAGAATCCTCTCCTTCATCCTTCGGCCGGGACCGCGGGGCTGGAGCGCGAGTTCGCCCCCGACCGCGAGGCGGACGACCTCGAGGACGCCGACTTGGGGGCGGCCGCCCTGGACGACGACGCCGCGGGGGGCGGCGGCGAGACGGGCGGCTCCGGCTTCACTGCCGGCTTTGACGACTGGCCTGATGATGACGACGCCGATCCCATTCCGCGCCGCCAGCCGGCTACCGATCCCCAAGGCGCCGGTCCATCTGGCGGGCCGACCGCGCGAGGCGGCGCACAGAAGCGCCGAGCGGCGCCGACTCTCGTCGGAGGCTGGCCGAAGAAGCCCAAGGGATCCGCAGCGGCGACCAAGTGGGACGAGGCGGCCGCGAAGGCGGCCCACTTCCGCAAAGTAGTGAAGCAGCCGCAGGCAGTCTCGGCGTAAGTTTTGGTCCCTACACACTTTTTCTTCCTTTCTTTAGTCGATGTTCTTCTAAGCCCCTTTCTCCATTTTGCCAACCAGGCCCCGCTTTCCCTTGAGCGGACCACCGCCGCCTCCATAGTCGGCGGAGCTGGAGGATCTGCGGGCTCCCGTTGCATAGACCCCCGCGCCGACCTTCAGGCGGCGACGGAGCGGAATGCGCGGGAGGAGAGGGAGGCGGAGGAGCGAAGGGCCACCGCCGAGTCAGCCCAGGAGACGACGACGGAGTCGGCCGAGGCGCACTCCGACGCTGCAGCCAGGGCCGGGCGGAAGCCGAGGCCGCAGAGAGGGCGGCGAAGGCCTTACATGGCCAGCCTCCGCAACTTGTCATCCCCCTCCGCTTCGCGCTCCCGGGCGTCCCGATGCCCCCGACGGAGGAAATCGGCCGCGACCCACCGGTGATGGAGTGGGAGGGGGCGACGTGGTCGTCCCGGAGGGAGAAATGGTGCCGCCTCCATCGGCCGGGACTGGCCAAGGCGGCCAGCCCGAGGCGCCACCTGAGCAGCCGGTAGGAGGAGCGCCGACCGCAATGGCGGATCTTGTAGTCCTGTCGTCGACTCGCCAGCGTGCGGAGTGGGCGCCTTCAGCTCGTTGTCGCATGATCTGGAGTCAGCCACGACTAGCTCGCCGGGGTGGACGCCGGGCGGTGGGACGTCCGCGCTTAACTTGGCGGCGCAAGATGTTCGCAGCCGGCTTCAGGCTCAAGCCACCGCGCTACAACAATGTACCCGAGAGTTTCTTGCGACCCGGGCGGTCGTTCGGGTGAGTTTTCTTGCTCATGATTTTTTTCGTGGGGGCGCGTCAGCGCACCCACTGGGTGTAGTCCCCGTGTTCCGAGCCGGCTGCTGAGCAGGCGGCTTGGAACTTCTTCGAAGACTTTGCCTTACTGATTTTCTTTTGCCTTTGCAGGATTACCACAACCTCCACGCCGCTACCTTCAACTCCTAGGTCCGGGAGGCAAATCAAAGGGCCGCCGATCTGACGGAGAGCCGGCGTGGGTGTCTTTGTCCTTTTATCTCATGTGGGGGCACGTCAGCGCACCCACTGGGTGTAGTCCCCGAGATTCGGGCCGACTGCTGAGCAGTCGGGTCGGATCTTTCTTGCCGACTTCTTTCTTAACTTTTTCTTTCCATGTTGGCAGGAGCCAACGCCGACTTGAGGCAATAGCTGGGTGTGGCCCAAACCGCCCTTCGCACCAAGGAGGGCGAGCTCAGTGCTCTGGCGCTGGAGCGTGACCGCCTGGCCAAGAGACTGGCCGACTAGGAGGAAACCACAGGGCGGCCCTGAAGGCGGCGCAAGACAGTGAGGCCGCCCTCAAAGCCGAATACGAGACCGAGGCGGCGAGCTGGGCCGAGGCAAGGCAAGCTCTGAGCGAAGGCTACGGCCGAGTCGAGGATTTGGTTGACGGTAGGCCGCCTTCTTCTTCGCTTTTTGCTTGTTCCTTGTAGGCCAGTTTGTCTCCTGACTTGCTCTGTTTCTTTCTTCTTTGTGAAGAGTACTTTCCTGGCTATTCTGTCGCCGCCAACCAAGCCATCGAAGCTCATCGCGAGGCCTGGCGGCAGGCTGGGATTGAGATCACGCCGGGTGCCAACCATTCGTTTGAGGAGCAGCTGCGATCCAGGCCCGCCTTTAGCCGGCCTACCGCATGCTCCGCTGACTTCAGTGCGCTGGAGCACAGGTGCTGGCTGCCCTCTGGCCTGGCGAAGTAATTCCTCGCACCCCCAGTCGTACTGCTGACTGGCTGGAGGTTGCCGTCGGCCGCCTTGAGGCCTGGAAGGCCTCAGCAGCTCGGTCCGGCGCCCGCCGGGCGTTAGAGTTCGTCCGGGATTGGTACCCTGGGCTGAACTTGGACCAACTGCGCACCTGGCGGCAGGAGGCTGATGAGGAGCTGGAGGTGGTGCGGCCGGCTATCATCCAGCGCGCCTTGGCAATCGCCGACTTCACCGACACCAGCGCCTTTGCTCCTGAGGTGAACGAGGACGGCGTCGCGCAGCCGGAAGAATGGTTCGGGCTGAACCCGGCCGACGGTGAAGACTCGGTGGAGGAGATTGACTCCAGCGACGAGGGTGAGGAGGAGGAGGAAGACGGCGAAGATGCTGTGCCGGATGTTGGAGCAGCCTGCCAGCCTCAGCCTGACCGTGCCTCCAGCAACGAGGCGCGCGCGAATGCCCCGCCTACTGCCGGTGATGACCAGGCTGAGACTCGCCATCCGGCCACTCCTCCAGCCGACATCGTCGCTTCAACCAATCTTCCTGACGCTCCGGGCGCTCCCTTGGCTTGATTCACTGTTTTTATTTTCCTGCTCGACACTCTTTGAACAGATTGGTTATCTTTGCGCAATTCCACCCACTTGGGGTGTATGCGAACTTCGTTGAATGCCGGTCTTTCAAAGGCCTTTTGTGTAAACATTATTATGCATGAGCTTGGCTTCCATTCCTACTTGTTTTTTATATCTCCGCTTTTTTCCTTTGCCGCCTTCCTTTGGGTGCCGCCTTCCCAGCCAGACAGCTGCTCTGCAGTTTGTGGACGGGTAAGGAGTTCAGCCGTCTGGGAAGGCAAGTACTCAAGCTTTCTTAGATTGTTAGCAGAGTAGGAAAGGAAGCCGGCCAACCGGCTGCTTCAACAGCCGGTTGGTGAGGGGGAAGCCGGCTTGTGTTATGTAAGTTCGTTAGTCCTTAGCCGTTTTTCATGTGGGCATCCTTTCCGCCTTCAACTCTCGCTAGCCGGTAGTCGATTCTTCGAGCTGTGCCTTTCGCGAGAGAGGGCTTGGGTGTCAGCACATTACTTGTCTGACTGCAGGTAGAACTTGGACATGACTCAAGGCGACGAGTCCCCAGGCCGACTAGTCAGACCCGGTGCCGGACGGAGAAAATAAATGTAGTAGGGAAACCATGGGTATGATACCCGGCATACATACATAAAAATAGGGTAGTCCCCGAGAACTCCTCGGGGGGGAGGGGAGGCGTTGTCTGATACTTAATATAAAAGGTAGCGTGATACATACTGCATTAAACTGTAAAATCTTCGAAGAAGATTAGCGTTCCATGGGCGCTCCGAATCCTTGCCGGATTCGTCTCTCTTGCGTGCCTTCGGCTTCTGTGCGTCGATTAAGTAATAGGAGTCGTTTCCCAGAGCCCGGCTGATGACGAAGGGGCCTTCCCAAGGTGTTGAGAGCTTGTGCTGGCCGGCTGTTCGCTGTATCAGCCGGAGCACAAGGTCTCCCTCTTGGAAGGATCTTGGCTTCACCCTTCGGCTGTGGTAACGGCGCAGACCTTGTTGGTAGATGGCGGACCGGCTGAGTGCTAACAGCCGGCTTTCTTCCAGCAAGTCGACACCATCTTCTCTTGCTTCTTTAGCCTCCGCCTCCGTGTACATGGTGACCCGAGGTGAGTCGAATTCGATGTCAGTTGGGATGACAGCCTCGGCACCATATACAAGGAAGAAAGGGGTGAAGCCGGTTGACTTGTTTGAGGTAGTGCGCAGACTCCAGAGGACGGCCGACAGCTCGTCGAGCCAGCAGCCATCCGAACGCTCCAGCGGCACGACCAGTCGGGGTTTGATGCCGGAGAGGACGAGGCCGTTTGCTCGCTTGACTTGGCCGTTTGACTACGGGTGGGCAACGGACGCTAAGTCTAGTCGGATGCCCTGTGTCGCGCAAAAACATGCCAGTGCTCCCTTGGCAAAATTTGTGCCGTTGTCGGTGATGATGTTGTGTGGCACGCCATACCGAGTTGTGATATCCGCAATGAATGTTACGGCAGTCGACCCATTCAGTTTCTTGATCGGCTTTGCTTCAATCCACTTGGTAAATTTGTCCACAGCGACAAGCAGATGTGTCATGCCGCCGCGCGCCGTCTTGAATGGGCCGACCATGTCCAACCCCTAGACAACAAAGGGCCAAGTGATGGGGATGGTCTTAAGTGCTGAAGTCGGCAGGTGTTGCTTGGAGCCGAAGACTTGGCACCCTTTGCAGTGTTTGACTAGTTCCTTGGCGTCCTCCAGAGCAGTCGGCCAGAAGAATCCATGGAGGAATGCTTTGACGAGGAGCGCCCTGGAGGTGGCATGGTGGCCGCATTCACCTTGGTGGATGTCTTCGAGGATTGCTATGGCTTTCTCTGGCTCGAAGCAGCGCTGGAAGACTCCGGTAGCACTGCGCCTGACTAGCTCTTGGTTCATTATTGTGTAAGCTCCGGCTCGGCGTTGGACTAGTCTTGGCGAGATCTCGTCAGTCGGTAGCTCTCCATTTACCAGGAAACGGAGGATGGGATGGGCCCATGATGGAGCTGTGATTTCTTCGACTGCAAAAACGGCTACTGCAACCAGGGTGGGCGGGCTGGGTTGTGAGGAGTTGGAGTCGGCCTCCGCCTGCTGTGTTGCCGCAGTCCCCGGGCCGGGTTCGACTATGGCAGTCCCCGAGCCGCCTGCCAAAGCCCCCGGGCTGCCTGCCTGGTCCCCGAAGTCAGATCCAACTGCGTCGGGGTCAGGCGGCACGAAGATGGAACTGGATTCCGGAGACGGCTTGACAGACGGCTTGAGGAGGCGTTGGAGGGCGATGCCGGTTGGTATAGCTTGCCGGGTGGAGCCTACTCGTGCCAGGGCATCTGCTTTCTCATTGTCGGCCCGTGGCATGTGAAGGAACTCACACCCCTCGAAATATCCGCTGAGCTGCTGGACGAGGAAACAGTAGCTTGCCATGTTTGCGTCCTTGGCATCCCAATCGCCAGATGATTGCTGAACCACTAAGTCCGAGTCGCCATTACACAGGATCTGGCGGATGCCGAGTTCCTTGGCTAGCCGGAGCCCATGAATGAGTTCCTCGTACTCGGCCACATTGTTGGAGGCGGCAAAGTGGATTTGCAGTGTGTATCTGAGTTTGTCGCTCTTGGGAGAGGTGAGGACGATGCCGGCTCCCAAGCCGGTGCGCATCTTGGATCCGTCAAAGTGCCTCCGCCAGTGAGTGGAGTCGGGGGCCGGTGGCAGGTACTGGGTCTCGGCCCAGTCGACGAGGAAGTCGGCCAATGCTTGGGACTTGATGGCGGTGCGGGGCTGATAATAGACTGTGTAAGGAGCCAGCGCGATGGCCCATTTCGCCACTCGGCCGGATGCATCCCGGCTGCCTATGATCTCGGCAAGCGGGGCAGTGCATACGACCGTGATGGGATGATCTTGAAAGTAGGGCTTGAGTTTCTTGGAGGCGAAGTACAAACCGTAGCACATTTTCTGATAGTGCAGGTAGTTCTGTTTTGAGGTGGACAGTACTTCACTCAAATAATATACCGGCCTCTGGACTAGCTGAGCCCGGCCTTCTTCGGGACGCTGGACTACGACGACCGTGCTGACCACCCAGCTGGTAGCGGCGATGTAGAGGAGCATGGGCTCCTTCTCAGTTGGGGCCGCCAAGACAGGTGGTGTGGACAACATCTCCTTCAGCTCGTGGAAAGCTTGGTCCGCCTGGTCATTCCACTCAAAGTGAGTGGACTTCTTAATGAGTCGATAGAGGGGGAGAGCCTTCTCTCCGAGCCGCTCATGAAGCGGTTCAAAGACGCCAAGCATCCTGTGAACTTTTGTACGTCTCGCAGCTTGGTGGGGACCTTCATTCTCTCTATAGCCTTGATCTTCACTGGGTTGCACTCGATGCTATGTTCGGAGACCAGAAAGCCCAGAAGTTGGCCGGCTGGTACCCCGAACATGCATTTCTCCAGGTTGAGCTTGATCTGAAATCGGCGCAGATTCTCAAAGGTCTCCCTGAGGTCTTCCAGCAGGGTGCCGCGCTTCTCCGTCTTCACCACAACATCGTCTACATAGACGTGGGCATTTCTGCCGAGTTGCTTGAGGAGGCATTTCTGCATGCAACGCTGAAAGGTGGTACCGGCATTTCTCAAGGCGAATGTCATAGTCAGGTAGCAGAAAGCTCCGAATGGGGTGATGAAGGTGGTCTTCAAGCGATCAGCCGGGTTCAACTTTATCTGGTGGTAGCCTGAATAAGCATCCAAGAAACTCAACAGCTCGCATCCGGCTGTGGAGTCTATCACTTGGTCGATTCTTGGCAAGGCGAACGGGTCTTTAGGGCAGGCTTTGTTGAGGCTGGTGTAGTTGATGCACATGCGCCACTGCTTGTTCTTCTTCAACACGAGGACCGGGATGGCAAGCCATTCTGGAAAGAACACTTCCATAATGAAGCCGGCTGCTAGAAGCCGGGCTATTTTTTCTCCGACTACTCTCTCTTCTCTTCTGACAGGCGGCGCAAGGGCTGCCTGACCGGCTTTGCATCAGATCGGACATGTAGCTTGTGCTCGGCGAAATCCATCGGGACACCTGGCATGTCTTTGGGGGACCATGCAAAGACGTCCGACGAGCTCACCTTCCTACTTGCTATCCAGGCCCGTGCCTATGACAGCGTGCCTCTCCGGGTGCTCCGGGTCCAGAGGTATCTTCTTTGTCTCATTGGCCGGCTGGAAAGAACCTTGAGCTTCACATTCTTTGGGGTCAGGGGACAAGGCCGTCTGCTTGCCAGCCAAGGTCACAATTCGATCCAGCGTCTTCTTTTCTTCGGTGATCACGAGGGACTCGGCCAGCCGACTGGTGGCTGCCGCACACTCAGAGGACTTCTTGTAGTCTCCGGCTATGGTGATAATGCCCTTGGAACTCGGCATCTTCATCTTGAGGTAGGCATAGTGGGGCACAACCATAAACTTGGCTAACGCTGGTCGGCCCAGCAATGCGTGGTACGGGCTCTCCAAATCCACTACCTCGAACCATATTGCCTCCCGGCAGAAATGATCCTTGTCACCAAAGAGGACGTCCATCTTGATCTTGCCGATTGGTGAGCAGGACAGGCCGGGTACGATGTCGTGGAACACAGTCCGGCTTGGCATGAGTTTCTTGGGCTTGATGTTGAGCTTCTCCATTGTATCTCAATACAGTATGTTGATACTACTCCCGCCGTCTATCAGTATGCGGGAGAATCAGGCGGCGCACCTCTCGGTCACCAGGGTGGCATCCAGAACTAGGGCATAGGAGCCAGCGGACGGCATCACCTCTGGGTGGTCGTCCCGGCTCCAGCTGATGGGCTTCTCTGACCAATGCATGAACTCAGGGTTACTGGAGGCGACCACGTTGACTTCTTGCTGCTGTCGGCGCCGGCTGCGCCGATCTCCTATCTGGCTGGTGAACACGACGTAGGCGGCTTGCTCGTTGGGGAACTCGTCTTGGATGGCTCCGACTGCAGGCCGAGCGGCCGACTGCTGCGGGGGAGGAGGCGGCTGGCCTGCAGGGGGAGGCGGCAACAGCCCCTCGCCCTTGGAGATTCGGGTGAGCCGATGACACTTCCGTGTTGTATGGTTGGACGGCTTCACGCCGCTGTGGAACTTGCAGGGGGCGTCGAGGGTTTGCTCGTAGGAGAAAGCCGGCTGCCAAGCCGGCCTACCGCCCTTCTGCTTCTTTGGAGCTAGCCGTCCCTCAGGCTGCTCTTCTTCGATCATGGCCACCTGCCGACTAGTGGAAGGCGACATAGGGGCTTGCGCTTGTGGTCGCTTTGATACGGGCGCCGGCTTGATTCTCTAGCCGGCGTCTTGGAAGCCGGCGTCAGCACTTTTTCCGGAGGTGTCTACCCGGAGCTCGGTCTTCATTGAGGAGTCGGCCGTGGCATACTTATCCGCGATGATCAGTAGCTCATCAAGGGTTGTCGGCTCGTCACAGAGGAGTCGGTGCTTGAGGAGAGTGCCCTCGCGACACCCAGCGGTGAAATACTCTATGGCCTGGACCTCGTGCACCCCTTCGCAGGAGTTGCGGAGCTCAGCCCAACGCGTGAGGTAGTCACGAGTTGATTCGCTGGGCCCTTGTATGCACAAGGAGAGCTGTCGAGGCTTGGGAGCCCGCTTGTAGGTGCTGGTGAAGTTGCGTATGAAGGCTTCGGTGAAGTCTAGCCAGCTGTTGATGCTGTAAGGCTTGAGGCTGTTGAGCCAGGTGCGCGCTGTGCCTTGGAGCATCAAGGGTACATATTTCACGGCAACACGTCGATTGCCATTCGCTATGCGAACGGCAGTGGAGTAGTCGATCAACCAGTCTTCTGGCTTCACAGAGCCGTTGTACTTGGGCATGTCTCTTGGGAGCGAGAACCCTTTGGGAAAGGGCTCGTCGCGGATGCGGGGGCCAAAACAGGGCGGGCCGACATCATCTTCTTCTTCTAGGGCCAAGGATCGCGCCAGGCGGTCGACCCGATGGCGGGCATCATTCTTGCCGACTCCTTCGCGACGACCAAGTCGGCCGCTGAGAGTCGGATGCTCGACAGGCGGCAGGGTAGGATATCTTTCCCCGTGAGGCGGAGGAGGGGGCAGGTCGCCTTGTCGCTCCACTCCTCGGGGGCGGCCTTCTACGTCGCGCTCGATGGTAATGCGAGTTCGGCTGCGGCTAGCAGCCGGCTCCTTCTCTTGCCTTGTTTGGGCGCCACCCGCAGTCGGCGTACGCGACGTCACGCCATGCTCTCGGCGAGGGGGACTTCTAGCTCGGACGTCGGCTTCATGCCGTGTTGCGGCCGCATCGATCAACTGCTGGATGCGTCTGGTCATGTAGGGGAGCTCGTCGGCCCCCAGTCTGTTTAGCTCATCAACGATCGACTGGGCGGCGCGCAGATTCTCGAGGGGCATTGCGTAGACTGGGCGGTCCGCTCCTAGCATGCTGGTGATGGCTGCGCCGCGTTTCTTGACGATGCCGACTCGGTTTGGCCCTTCTGGAGGCGGCGTGCCCAAGGCGGCGCGGTCGACTTCGCACTGGTGGGCTTCCGTGAGGCGTCTCATGGTGGCTATCTTCTGGCCCTCCGCAAGGAGGGCAAGGCGGCGTGCCTCCAGCGCCTTAGCGCCAGCGCCCGCCGGGATGGGGGCGGACAAATCGTGCAAAGTGGCCTGTAGGGCGTCGCGGGCGTTCTCATCGGAGGCGGCGCCGTGGCTGATGACAAACACTTCGGTGACGGTGCTGCCACCACTGTCGGCTCGAGGGAGAGGGTCGTCGAAGACGATCACGTCGGAGGGGAAGGCGTTGAGCGACGCCGTGTCGGAATCGACAAGAATCGGGTCGGTGGAGCCGACCGACTCCAAGTCCGCAGTAGGCTCGCTGGGGACGTGGAGTTGGTCGAGGAGGCTGACGAGGCGGCTCTCGGGGCAGCCTATTCCCGCGTAGGATGCGGGCTCGTCGGAGATGCGAGCCTCGCCGAGAAGATCGGCGAGGCAGCTCGCTGCGCAGGCGTCGTCGACGCTTCACAGCGCGTCGGGGCATGCGTCGTCGGGCGTGCTGGGCTGGCTACGCTCGCTGGGGAGGAAGAGGGTTCCCGTCCAGAGCAGGTCTCCGGACGACGGTGCACCTGGCCCCATGGTGGGCGCCAAATGTCGGGTGGTAGGTGCGACATATGCCAACGGATGGCTTATCATTGTGGGAGCCAGTAAGACATTGCCGGTGCCTGGAAACGGGATGAGGCGAAGACATGCACGCCGGCAAATCTTACCCAGCTTCGGGGATCTCCGTGGAGATAACACCCCTACTGCTGCTCTGTGGGGTCTCCGCATGATCACTAGATGAATAAGTTGCTACAAGCTGCTCCTAGAGCTGTTCGGTAAGAGGAAGAGGAAGGGCACGCCTAGCTCCTCTCTTCCCTCTACGTGGTGGCTAAAACTATCTGAGTCCAACCCTTTGCATGGGTGTCTCGGGGGGTTTATATAGGCCTACCCCCGGGGGTACAATGGTAATCCGGCTTGGGCGTGGGCCCAGGCTGTCAGCGTCTACGTCCGCCGGCTTCTGGGCCCTCCGACTGGTGGGTCCCGCCGGCTACCGGCCCCCACCGCTGGGGGGGTCTTGTCGGGGTCTGGTTACTGTCGTCTCGCCTATGATGACGAGGGCTTTGTCAAGGTAAACATGGCTACAGTGCCGCCGTCTTGCGGGCGCTCACTGTGGCCTTACCTCGTCTTGTCTATTTGATGGTGTGCGCTCCCCGAGGAGGGGGCAAGCCGGCTGCAGGAAGCCGGCCTGGCCTTAGGCCAGCTGGGGGAGGCCAGGCCGCCTTCGGATGTCTCTCTGACCAAAGGGGCCCGCCGGAACTGGGCCATACCAGTGGCCCGTCGTGGATGGCGTCAGGGTTCGCATGGCAACAGTGCCTCACCGGACAGGGGATGTCCGCCCTGTACGGCATACTGTAGCCATGCTTGTCCCGAGATTCGAGGGTGGCAGGGTCGTCTGTAGCCACGCCATGTCTCGTCACTGTTATGGGGGGTTGACTATAGGGTGCAGCCCATGGCCGCCTGCCATGGGCCGGCTTTCTTGGGGCCGGTCCTTCATGGGCCGGTCCTTCATGGGCCGGCTTCCTCAGAGCTGGTCCTTCATGGGCCGGCTTCCTTGGAGTCGGCCCTGCATGGGCCGGCTTTCTTGGAGCCGGTCCTTCATGGGTCGGCTTTCTTGGAGTCGGCCCTGTTGTGGCGTCCCCCGAAGATTGCTTACGGCCGGGCCGCCTTCCGCTAGTCGGCCTAGGCGATAGCCGGTCAGAAGAAGGCGGCCCCGTGTCTTGGGAGCCTCAAGGCCCCGTCGGCCCATTGTTTTTTCTGAGGGCCAAAGGGAGCCGGTTAGGCTACCCGTGGTCATTTACTCTGACATCAGGTTATTTGTGTCTCAATGTGGACTCGAAGCAAATCCCAACAAGATCAAGGCGATTGAGCAGATTGAGGCGCCAAGACGAGTCAAAGACGTGCATAGGCTTGCTGGCTGCGTTGTTGCATTGAGTAGGTTCATCTCCAAATCTTCTAAGCGTGCCCAACCCTTTTTCAAGATCTTGAAAAAGGTAGGTCTATTGAAATGGACTTCGGAAGCAGAGGCGGCGCTGCAAGATTTTAAGAGGTACCTCTCCTCTACGCCAATACTAGTTGCACCTAAACCGCAATAGTCGTTGCTGCATATCTAGTAGCAACAAATCAAGTGGTCAGTGCTAGTAGCGCAGAGAGAAGTTGAAGAAGAAGCAGTGGCAGCGTCAAGTCCGTTAGATGATGAGTCGGAGCCTTCCCCGGCAGGGTCTGGTGTCGGCAAGGTAGGACCCCCGGCAGAGTCTAGTGCCGGCAAGACAGGGCCCACGCAAGGAAACGAAGTGATACAGAAGAAGAAGAAGATGATGCAGCACCCAATCTACTTTGTCAGCTCCCTATTGTAGGGGGCTAGATCAAGATACTTTGGTGTGCAAAATTTGCTCTTTGGCCTTCTTATGGCCTCGAGGAAGTTGCGTCACTATTTTCAGGCACATGATATCATCGTCGTCACTCACTTCCCATTGCAACGGATCTTGCACAACCCAGATGCAGCCGGAAGGATCGTGGAGTGGGCGCTGGAACTATCAAGCTTTGGTATCAGGTTTGAAAGCACTTCGAAAATTCAGAGCAAAGCCTCGGCAGAGTTCATTGCAGAATGGACCTCAACCTCTGACGAAGAAATTCAAGAGACCACTCTCCCCGGCAAGGAAATGAGCCATGATTGGATTATGTAATTTGACGGGGCTTTCTCGCTGCAAGGTGCCGGTGCTGGTGTGCTACTTGTCGCGCCCACCGGAGAGCGCCTCAAGTATGTGGTCCAGATGCACTTTCCCCGGGAGAGATCAACAAACAACACTACAGAGTATGAGGGACTCCTTGCCGGTCTCAGGATCGCGGCAGACCTTGGAATCTGGAAGCTCATCGTCAGAGGTGATTCATAGCTTGTTGTCAAGCAAGTGAACAAAGATTATCAGAGCCAGTTGATGGAAGACTATGTAGATGAAGTGAGGAAGTTGGAGGAGCGTTTTGATGGTCTGCAAACATAGCATGTTCCTCGAGCAGAGAACAACATTGCTGATGACTTGTCAAAACATGTTGCACTCAAGTTACCTGTGGAACCAGGGACCTTTGTTCTCCAATTGACTCAGCCATCCGTTGAACCATCGGCAGGACAGAATAAGTGAAGGAAGTCAGGCCCCTGCGAGTACTTTCCCGCTGAGCTCCCAGGAGCCACCGGCAAGGAAGTTGTCGGGGACCCCAAGCTTGCCAGGGAGCAGCATGCTCTGGCGGGGCCTAAAGCCCATGCCATGGAGACAACTGTCCCCACGGGAGAGGACGTGCCTTTAGTCCTCGTCCTTGAGCCTCAGGCCCTGGCATGGGCACAACACACCTTTTAGTTCCTCCAAATAGGGGAACTCCCTAAAGTATAGGAAGAAGTAGAGAAAGTAGCCCGTCGGTCCTACATGTACTAGTTTGTAGACGATGAATTGTACAGGAAGAGACCGAACGGTGTGAAATTGAAGTGCATTCCTCAAGAGGATGGACTGAAGCTACTGGCAGAAATACATGGAGGCATATGTGGCTCTCACATAGGATCAAGAGCCCTTGCCGGCAAAGCATTCCGGTAAGGTTTCTTTTGGCTCACTGCTTTCCAAGATGCAACTTCACTAGTAACCAAGTGTGAAGCGTGCCAGTTCCATTCAAAGAAACTTCATCTGCCAGCTCAAGCTCTTTAGACGATCCCTCTTTCATGGCCATTTTCAGTCTGGGGGCTCGACATAGTAGGCCCCTTTCCCCGTGCCATCAGGGGATTTGAGTACTTGTACGTTGTAATCGACAAGTTCAAAAAGTGGCCAGAAGTGGAAGCAGTGAGAAAGGTGACAGCGCAATCAGCCGTCAAGTTCTTTAAAGGACTAGTTTGCCGTTTTGGTGTGCGAAACAGAGTCATCACCGACAATGGCACACAGTTCACAAGCCACACCTTCATGCAGTACATCCAGGACCTCGACAACAAAGTATGTTTTGCTTCTATTGTGGGGCCACAAAACAATAACTTTCGACAGGCTGCACAAATGCGAAAGACGCTGGATAGATGAGTTGCCGGTGGTTCTTTGGTCAATCAGGACGACACCAAATCAAGCCACCGGCTAGACGCCCTTCTCCCTGGTATACGAGGTAGAAGCAGTTCTCCCCACAGAGCTCACATACGGGTAACCCTGAGTGCTCACTTATGATGAGCTGGAGCAAGAGTAGTTGCACCAAGATGATGCTACGCTCCTTGAGGAAGATCGTCTTCAGGCTGCTGTGCGAGCCACGCGCTACTAGCAAGCCTTGCGCCACTACCATAGCCACAAAGTTCATGCCCGAAGCCTTGAGGAAGGTGACCTTGTTCTTTGGCGCACTCGATCCGCCAAGAATTCCAACAAGTTGATGCCAAAGTGGGAAGGTCCTTATCGGGTAATACGAGTCACCAGGCCCGGCGCAGTCCGCCCGGAGACCGAAGATGGCATTCCAGTGAGAAACTCCTAGAATATCGAACATCTTTGCAAGTTTTACCCATAAGGCACGGTTGCTGGGACCCCTGGCAACCACCTTTTTGTACTAGCCTTGCCGACAAGGCATATAGCCCTATGTATAAAGCCAGGCGCAGACCCTGTGCATAGTTGAATAACTTTTAGTATGTATAGTTCCTGTTGATTTCCATGTTTATGTATATATATATATGCATGCCTGTCCAAGATATTGTGCTATTTTCCTTTCCAGCAAGTACTGATGAACCGCCAAGGTTCCATGTTCCTTTTTTCTCTTCTTTCTTTTTCTCAAAGGACAGAAGGTTCCCTCGCATACAAGTTTGCTAGGGGGATGGAGAGTATGGGCACCAACAGGCGCCGTTTGAAGTGGCATCTTGCGAAAAAGAACACAACAGCGGAAAGCTAAGTCACGCCAAACCTTGAGCAATTTTCTTTTTAAATGTAATGTTATTTTCCTCGAATGGTTTTGATTCTCGTATGGAAAACCTGCACGCGAAGGAACCCTGCTACAATTGGTAGCGCCCTTGTTCTGTTTTGAGTCCGCTCAGCAGATCAAGTGGTTGCGCTAAGAGTGGCAAGGTGTCTTGCCAGCAGCGACACCCCCAGCAGGCTGCTAAGGATCCGTTCCTCAATGCGCTCATGGCAAGGGTGCACGCATCGGCAATCCTTTCCACATGAGCATAGGGTGTATGCGATACAAAGAGGGATCAAACAGTAAGATAGCATGCATTCAATTCAAAACACAGCAAGTTATGTTACATTGGTGGTTGCCACAGTTCTAACTTTAGATAAAATCATCTTGGGCACGAGTTCATAGCGGCAGGGAGAACTGAAGCAGTTAGTCCCGACACTGGCCTTCCAACCTTTTGACTCCATAAACCCTGCTGACGATAGGCGTAGCAAGCTCTTCAAGCGCCTTGAGGTCAACATCCTCTAGCAATCTCTCAAGCGCATTGGTGAAGTCGATGCCGAGGTTCCAGTACGCCACCTTGGTGAACACTTTGGGGAGGATGCCGCAACAAAGCTTCTGGGCCTCGTTAGCTAGATGGGTTGCTCGGTTGGAGTGGAGCAGCGTCAGGGTGTCAAGGACGCGCTCAAAGAATAGGGTCAACCTGACGCTCTGAGTCACCCTCTCGTCCTGGGAGAACTTGAAGCTCGGCATGCCCATGATGGACAGTTGCATGGTGAGCCTCCCCGGAACATCAATGAGGCGCTCGGTCCAGGTCTTCGCGCCATGCACATAGTCGTTGTGGGTGTTGGCAACACTCTTAAGAAGCAGCTTCTCACTCTGGAGGTCCTTGGCGAGGGCCTTTTCACGGGCCCTGTTGTCCTTAAGGGTCTCCTCCAAGGTGGTCAGCTTCAGCTTCAGATCGGCAATGGATTCGTTGGCTTTAGAGAGCAGTTTGGTTTTGTCAGATATGTAGACCTGCAGCTCTGCCAAGCTGTGGACAGTCTTGTCTCTGTTGCTCTTCAGCGTTGAGACCTCCTTCCTATGATCCTCCAGCTCCACCTCCATCTTCTCCACCTTGCCGGCCAGCTCGTTCTTGGTGGCCTCCGTAGCCTAAGCACCATCGATGACCTCCTTCAACTTGCCGACATGATCCAGGGCCAGAGCATCAAGTGTGTCTTTGTGCCTCTGCTCCAGCTCCTGGGTCCGCTGTGTGATAAGATTTTCGATTTCTTCATCCTTGCCGTGGAGCTTGGCGGCAAGCACCTCTTCACGGGCGGCAAGGTCTTCTTCTTGGGCGTCGAGTAGAACTCAGCGCTCCCTCAGATCGGCGTCATCCTTGGCGACCTCTGTAGCAGCCACCTCCTGGGCCTTCTCGACGTCAGACTGCTTCCAGAGGAGCTCATTCCAACACTCGCTTAGCTTCTCCTGGTTGGCCTTTAGCTCCTGCCGGGCCTCGGCGAACCAGGACCGCATCTGCACGACGTGCTCCTGGAAATTTGCCTCTGCCCTGCCAACAACCGCCATCCTGGAGTCCACTTTCTCCTTGCGGGCACGGTGAAGCGCCTGGAGCTTCTGGAAGTTGATGCTCATGGCTTGGAGGAGCTGGTATTCTTTGGAGCTGTTGCTGTTGGCGCTCGGCTCATCAACAACCCGGAGCCCAGCAGCAGCGAGGACCTCTTCGTCAAAAATCTCCCCTTTGGTTGGCGCTTCGGTGCTTGCCGTCCCTGGGATGCTGACGAACAGATCGTCGCCTACCTTCAGGTATCTGCTCGAGGTGGGGGATTCAGAGGTTGATGGTTGGTCGTCAACCACCTTCTCCCTGGCAGCTGAGGGCCTTGGGACTGGTGTAGCGCCGGGCACTACGGCAGGGTTGCCATCAGTATGGTCGCCGGTCTCCTTGCCGGCCTCCCTGGCAGACTCCTTGGCAGCCTCTTCATGCTCATCCTTGGCGGCTTCATCGGCAACAACCTTGGTGGCAGCATCCTTGGCGGTCTCCTCGATGATGACTTCGACGTCCATATGGTCCGTCGAAAGGGGATTTGAAAACCAAAAAGGAGAGTGAGGCGAGAACAAAGCTGAAGCACAAAACAGAAAGAAAAAGAAGTAAAGTCATATAGCAAGAACGACGAGTGCCAGGAAGGATACGACTTGCCTGTGATGAGATGAGGAGGGGTGGTTCCCTCCTCGGCAACGCTCATTGTCGGGATAGAGCTGCCGACGCCTGTGCTCGCCGTCCCTTCCTCTATGCGCGTGGGCTTGTCGGTGCAATCCCTTGCCGGGTACCCCCTGGGTGGCTTGGTTGACGGAGGCGGCATGTTGGGAGTGGCCCTCAGCAGCTCCTCCTGTTGCCATTCTCCTCCTGCGAACCCGACAAGGTTAGCAGTAAAGATGCACACCTCGACATTCGCCAGCAGAAGATGAGTAACAGACTCATGCTGGGGGCTGGGTTGGGGGTTGTGTCGTGGGCTGGTATCCGGGCTGATCGTGATCATCACTGGTGCACCTCAGATCCTTGTCGGGGGCTCGTCGCCCATTGAGGCCTTGGCCCTCTTCGCCACCCTCTGGGCCAGCATTTCCATGTCACTGCAGAGACAAGTCAAGACAAGATCAAGTTAGGTAAAATAAGCAAAATAGAGGATCGGAGGATGAAGAAAGAGGCGAGATACTCACTCATCTTCCCCCTCTGGCCCCCACTTTCTCTTCGGGCTGAAGGACGCGAGGTTGAAACCGGCCTCCGGTACGGTGTCCGTGAAAGGGGGGATGGAGACCTGAGCTGCTTGGCCATGGAGGAGGCAGCAACCACTGCTTCCTTCGCTATCGCGGCCGTGCGCCTCATATGAAGCACGGGTTGCGCCTGGGCCTCTTGCCGTTGCACGGCCTTGCCGACCACTCCCTTGCTGGAGCCCTCTTTATGCGAGGAGGCCCATTGGAATGGCTCGTCGGAGATAGCCCGCCAAAGGACACATCTTTTCCTTTGGGCTGGAGGCTCCTCCTCATCGGTTCTCTCTTTGGCCGTCTCTTCAGCCGCCTCTTTAGCAGGAGGACTCCCGGCGCCCACGCTGTTGTGCTCTCTGGCGGGCTCCTTCCACAAGATGAACTCTTTCTCCACATCAGCCTTGTCCTGCATGGAGCCGATGCTGCCGGTCTCCGTGGCAAGGGCCGCCTCCTCCGCCCTACTGGCAATGTACGCCACCTCTTCATCGATGGTGTCGCGGATAAGCTGTGGCTCTTCCGGACGGCCCTCTCCAACAAGTTGTCGAAGAATTCCTGCACCAGTGCCGTGTCTGGCTCGGCCCTGGTCTAATCAAGGCCATGGGCATCGAACACCGGCATCACGATGATGATGGAGGTCAAGGCGGAGTTGTTGCACATGGGACCACCCCCGTCGGCAACCTGAACAACTTGTCGGCCTTGCCAGTCTTGTCGGCCTTAAGCTGAAACAACTTTTGGCAAAGAGACGCATGCTGCATCACCGTGAAGTTGTGGTTCAGACCGGGGTGTAGCCTCATGATGTCTGCCGCATTCTTGAAATCCCAAGCTGGCCTCCCCTTGTTGTGCAGAGGAGCAATGCGGTGGTGGAGGAAGTCGGTCCCAATCATCTCAAGCGTGAGCCCGACAGGTTTGAGGCGATGGATTCTGGTGGTGGCAACTGTGAGCTTCTTGTCTTGAACATCGAAGTCACCGCAGTTCTTGCCGTGAACGAATTTTTTCCGCCGGCGCATACAGAATGGCAACGGCTCCTGCTCCACGAATGTAACACCCCGGATGTAACTTTCCATATTTGTAACTCCAACTCTTGCCATTTTCGGCTATGTGTTATGATATTCCCTCCGTGGTTGGGTTTTTGTCTTTTGTTTTGCATTTTATTCATGTCATGCAACTCATATCATGTGATCATGTGCATCTCATTTGCATACGTGTTCGTCTCATGCATCCGAGCGTTTTCCCCGTTGTCCGTTTTGAAATCCGACACTCCCACATGCACCGGCGCACCCCTCTTGTCTCTTTTCGTGTGCGGGTGTTAAACGTTCTCGGAATGGACCGAGGCTTGCCAAGTGGCCTTGGTACACCACCGGTAGGCCACCTGTCAAGTTTCGTGTCATTTGGAGGTCGTTTGATACTCCAACGGTTAACCGGGTATCCGCAAAGGCCTCTTTTGGGTTGCAGCCCAACACCCCTCCAAAACAGGCCAATAACCCATCTAAGTCACTTCCATGCTCTCCATCATCGAATCACGATCGTGTGAGCGAAAACCGCACTCCATTTGGAGCCTCCTAGCTCCCTCTACCTATAAATAGGTGCTCCCCTCCGAAAATCCAGCAGATCAAACCCTAGCCCGCTCCCTCTCCGCGCCGGACACGTCCGGGCGGAGCCTGACGCGTCCGCCGCCGCGCCCCAGCCACTCTGGGCGTGCCAC